>NC_051237.1:28683295-28748295 GCF_015220715.1 Pygocentrus nattereri | reverse complement strand
ATTGGGGTTGTACTATTATTACTATTAATATTAGTAGTAGTATAAACTTTGATAAAGAAGCCAAATCTTGACCCCAGTGAATTGTCAAGTCATCAACCTATTTTAAACTTACCATTTATTTCTAAGATTTAAGAAAAAGCTGTAGCCCAGCAACTCTGTTCCTATCTACATAAGAGCATATATGAAAAATTCCAGTCTGGTTTTAGGCCCCACCACAGCACAGAGAGACGGCTCTAGTTAAGATGATCTTCTTGCCTCTGATCAAGGCCACGTATCTCTGCTGGTACTGCTCCATCTAATTGCAGCTTTTGACTCTATAGATCTCTATTCTCTTAGACAGACTACAAAACCTGTTTGGAATCAGAGGAATAGCGTTATCCTGGTTCACATCCTACCTCACTGACCGGTTTCAGTTCATACAATTGAGTAATGCATCATCTAATTATATAAAAGTGAAATATGGAGTTCCGCAAGGTTCTGTGTTAGGTCCTCTGTTATTCTCATTATACATGTTACCATTAGGCTTAGTTATAAATAGACATGGAATTAGTTTCCACTGCTATGCTGATGATACACAGCTGAACATATCAGCCAAACCAGATGATCAATCCAGATTAAATAAAATAGAAGATTGTGTAAAAGATATAAGAAACTGGATGCTGCAGAATTTCATTCTTTTAAACGCAGATAAAACAGAAGTTTTCCTTCTTGGTCCAAAGGCTGCTCGGAATAAATGCTCAGATTTAATGTTAAATCTTGCTGACTTCTCTGTAGAACCTGGTTCAGTAGCTAAAACTCTTGGTGTGACGACTGATTCAGATCTAACGTTTAATCAACACACAGGTAACATTACAAGGACAGCGTTTCTTCACCTCTGAAACATTTCAAAGTTAAGAAATGCGTGATCCCTACATGACGCTGAAAAATTGGTACATGCCTTTATAATTTCAGGGCTAGACTACTGTAATGCACTGTTGTCAGGAACCTCCAGCAGGAACCTAAATAAACTTTAGTTAGTTCGGAATGCTGCAGCTGGAGTTCTCACTAAAACCAGGAAGTCTGACCACAGCTGCCCAGTTTTATCAGCGTTACACTGGCTTCCTATCAAATTCCGTATTGACTATAAAATTCTCTTATTGATGTATAAAGCCCTGCATGCTCTCTCACCGAAGTCCCTGCAAGATCTTATTTCCCATTATGAACCGCCTCGCTTACTCAGATCCCAGGATGCTTGTTTTCTACTGGTTCCTAAAATTCAGAAGACTTCAATGGGGGAAGAGCTTTTTCTTACAAAGCCCCCAAACTGTGGAATAATCTCCCAGTAAATGTCCGGGACTCTGACACCGTCTCAGCCTTTAAGTCTAGACTGAAAACATATTTGTTTAGTTTAGCTTTTGATAATTAGCCTTCCCCTTTAGATAAAGGCAGGAGATCCAGAGATCCAGAAGTAAACAGATGTTGGTGCTGTTGACCCACCACTCCGTGCGATCACACAGGTTTGTTGATGGTGGAGTGGGGGGATCCCAGTGTCTCAGGGTTCTCTCATATCTATGTTCCCTTCTGGTTCTCTCCCTGTAGTTTACGCTGTTATAGTTAGATCCGCCGGAGTCACCGGCCACACTCTGGGGGAGACCATATTTATTACAGTCAAACTCCTGAGCAGAACTCATTTAGTCTCTTTACTCTTCCTGAGATAATGACTGCCCTCCCACCCCACTGAAGACTGACCATCAGGGCCTCCTCACCATCACCAACCTGCTCTCCTGCTCATTTGGGCTGCAACACCCTCAGTTACATAACTGCACCATCCAGATGCACCAGCACTGAGAGAGGATGGGACCGTTTCAGCTCACTCCCACTTTCATTAAGACTCAGTGTCAGAGACCAGCTCAGTCAGAGACTGCCTCAGTCAGAAACCGCCTCAGTTAGAGACCGCCTCAGTCAGAGACCGCCTCAGTCAGAAACTACCTCAGTCAGAAACCGCCTCAGTTAGAGACCGCCTCAGTCAGAAACCGCTTCAGTCAGAGACCGCATCAGTCAGAGACTGCCTCAGTCAGAGACCGCCTCAGTCAGAGACCGCCTCAGTCAGAGACCGCCTCAGTCAGAGACCGCCTCAGTCAGAAACTGCCTCAGTCAGAAACTACCTCAGTCAGAGACCACCTCAGTCAGAGACCACCTCAGTCAGAGACTGCCTCAGTCAGAAACTACCTCAGTCAGAGACTACCTCAGTCAGAGACTACCTCAGTCAGAGACCGCCTTTACCAGTGCAGTTTCTAAAGCTTTACAACACAAAAGACTTCAAACAGAGATCCTCTTAGCTTTTATTTGGTATGTAGTAGCCTGAGCGTAAATCTAGTTTTCTTTCAATTCACTGAAAGGGTTTCTGTAATGTTGAACAGCAAGAGGAAGCTGGGACATGTATTTTAAGATCAATGTTAATATCTGTAAGCATATGAACGTTCTGTAGGACATGATGAGGGAAGGTAGGTGTGTTTAGCTAGAAAATAAGACCATTACAGTGAATCACGTCCTGCTGGCGTGGCTGTTTTTCAGACAACTGTGAATAATTCACATCAATCCACTACACGCACCCACAACTAACAAGCTTCGTACTGTACTTCTCATCAAGGTCTCCAGCAGCTTATTCAAGCTCCTCATTGTGGAGGGTTTTTTACTACAATAGCAGCAATACCCATACAATAACACAGGTGACTATGTAGTGTTGCCGTCATAAAATATGCTGAACATATTTAAACCAGTCCAACATGAATGTAATGAGATTTTATTACAAATAATTTTGACATTTTAAATTAGATTTTTTTAGTATGTTTTATACAGCACATCCCTAAAAATGTACCCAAAACACAGGCATGTGCATAAATTCTCCTATTTTTTGTTCCAGGACTCCATTTCCCAAACTTCCTATCATCATGACGTCACCCCTTCCACTAAACAAAGGCCTCTGCCCTGTTCACTGTCACCCGATTACTAATGCAACACACCTGTGTTTGTTTGCTTTACACTTTAAAAGGCTCCTGGTTTGTTCTCCTCATCGCGATGTATTGCCACTCTGTGCGTTTCTCTTCTGATTTCATGACTAGTGTACTGAACCCATTAAGATTAAGACACTTTAAAAAACACAAATACAGAAATTTCACCATGTTCATGTTACAGCACCAACTGTCCACATGACAACAACACAAATATAGACATTTTCTTTACTATCGAGAGCCACCAGTGAACCCACATGAGTCTTCTGAGTTTAATGTAGAATGTTGAAGTGGAAAATCTGAAATAATTAATTTTCTGTGAGAACTATTTTGCCTCAGAACACCCAGCATATTATGCATCCCTCCAGCATGACTGGATTTTAAATCTTCTCAAAGGGAAGTTAACATTTCAGTAGTAACTTTCTGTGAGGGAGCTTTTAGAGGTGGACGTCTGGTTCCTATCACCACCACTGTGAACACTTTTGACTCAGCAAGTCTTTCCATGTGTGAACAATTATTTATTAGCTCTTTATTAGAAACACCAACCTTGTGCTTCTGCTAAATGGCCACTTTACTAGAAATGCCAAGCTTACCCTTTCACTCACTTGCCACTTTGGCCACCAAGCCTGTATTTCCACTAACTGGCCACTTTGTTGGAAGCACCCACCTTATGCTTAAGGAACAAATAAAAACTCATTTTTATTCATTACAATTTACAGGCCGCCCAGTCCGTATTCTCAGTTCTTACAGGAATTCTCTGAGTTTCTATCAAACTTAATAACGTTTTCAAGTAAAATAATAATTGTCTGAGATTTTAATATCCACACTGACAACCCTCACGACACACTAAGTAAGGCATTCATATCTATCATAGACTCCATGGGTTTCGCCCAAATTAAAGGACAGCACACACCACCTGAACCACACTCTATACTGACCTTTGGTGTGGACATAGATAACTTAGCCATTCTCCCCCAGAGCCCAGCCGTCTCAGACCATGACTTAATCTCATACAAAATCCAGTTTAGTGGTAATGTGCGCTCATCACCATGTTATCAGGTTAAGAGGACTATAACTTCCTCCACAGCTGGCAGCTTTATCAGAAACCTTCCTCAACTATCAGCTTCTGCCAGCTGCCCATGTAACCCTGCTGAGTTAGATATTGTGTCCAAATTCCTGGAGGATACTTTTCGATCTACTTTAGATAGTGAAGCTCCATTAAAAAGTAAAATAGTACGGCAGAAAGAACTCACACCTTGGTATAACGATCACACTCGAGCTTTAAAACAGACGGCCAGACAACTAGAGCAAAAATGGCGTCTGACTAAAGTAGAAGTGTTCCAGTCCGCCTGGAAGGAGAACCTATAGACTATAGAAGAGCTCTGACTGCAGCTCAGCCTGTCTCTCCTCTCTCATAGAAAACAATAAGAACAGTCCCAGACCTGTCACGGTTAGCTCCTCCCACTACTCCATGTGCTCCTTTGTTTTGGTCTTCTATTTGTTTGGGTATCTGTAGTCCTGCCCCTCATTTTGTAACTCCGCCCCTGATTGTTTGCACCTGACCCTCGTTATCCCTGTGTATTTAAGCCCTGTGTTTGCCGGTCTTTGTTTGCCGGTCTTTGTTTGATGTCTCGGTCTCTGTTTGCTGTGTTCATTCTGGTTTATGTCATGTCTGCCCTGCGATCTATCAGTGTTGGCTCTATGACCCTGGACTGTCTTGACCATGACCCTGGATTTGCCCCTAATAAATCTCGCTTATCTCAGCGTATGCATCTGCCTCCTCGCTCCAAGACCACTATTTAGCACAATCTCTAAACTAACAGAGAGAACAAAAGTCACTGAACCCCAGATGCCATCAGCCTATAGCAGCAATGATTTTATGAATTTCTTTAGTAATAAAATTGAAAAAATTAGACACAAAATTCAGAAACACAGTTAAACTCAACAAACCTGCTGTCTTATAATTCCAGTTTAGACCCTGAGAATATTATAGTCACTGCAGAGGCTGGAATCGTTTACCTTAATTCAAGAAAATGAACTAGTTAAAACAATGCAAAATTAAAAAAAACTGCCAAATCTACTTGTATGTCAGATCCGAGGCCTACAGGTCTACTCAATGAAATCTTACCAGAAATAACCAAGCCTATTCTGTCAATAATAAACTCCTCTCTTAGCCTTGGATACATCCCAAAAACTCTGTAACGAGCAGTAATTAGACGCTGATTAAGAAAGCTAACCTCGATCCCTGTGAACTATCAAACTATAGACCCATCTCAAACCTCCCCTTTATATCTAAGATCATGGAAAAAGCAGCAGCAAAACAATTAAGCTCTCATTTGATTAGGAATCATCTACATGAAGAATTTCAGTCTGGTTTTAGGCCACATCACAGTACAGAAACAGCACTAGTAAAAACTGTAAATGATCTCCTGTCATTCTCCAACAAAGGAAATGTGTCTTTGTTAGTCCTCCTTGATGTTAGTGCAGCATTTGACACTATAGACCACGCAATCTTACTAGATAGACCAGAAAACCTTATAGGGGTAACAGGAACAGCTCTTTCCTGGTTCAGGTCTTACCTCACTGATCGCTATCAGTTTGTTAATGTAAAGGGTGAATCATCTGTTCTTGCAAAAGTAAAGTAAGGTGTTCCACAAGGCTCTGTTTTAGGACCTATATTGTTCACAATATACACTGCTTAAAAAAATAAAGGAAACACTCCAATAACACATCCTAGATCTGAATGAATGAAATTTTCTCATTGAATACTTTGTTCTGTACAAAGTTGAATGTGCTGACAACAAAATTACAAAAATGATCAATGGAATCAAACTTATTAACCAGTGGAGGCCTGGATTTGGAGTCACACACAGAATTAAAGTGGAAAAACACACGACAGGCTGATCCAACTTTGATGTGATGTCCTTAAAACAAGTCAAAATGAGGCTCAGTGTTGTGTGTGGCCTCCACGTGCCTGTATGACCTCCCTACAACGCCTGGGCAGCTCCTGATGAGGTGGCAGATGGTCTCCTGAGGGATCTCCTCCCAGACCTGGATTAAAGCATCCGCCAACTCCTGGACAGTCTGTGGTGCAACGTGGCGTTGATGGATGGAGCGAGACATGATGTCCCAGATGTGCTCAATCGGATTCAGGTCTGGGGAACGGGCGGGCCAGTCCATAGCTTCAATGCCTTCATCTTGCAGGAACTGCTGACACTGTGCGGCCCTCCAAAGAAATGCCACCCGACACCATTACTGACCCACTGCCAAACCGGTCATGCTGAAGGATGTTGCAGGCAGCAGATCGCTCTCCACGGCGTCTCCAGACTCTGTCACGTCTGTCACATGTGCTCAGTGTGAACCTGCTTTCATCTGTGAAGATCACAGGGCGCCAGTGGCCAATTTGCCAATCCTGGTGTTCTCTGGCAAATGCCAAGCGTCCTGCACGGTGTTGGGCTGTGAGCACAACCCCCATCTGTGGACGTCAGGCCCTCATACCATCCTCATGGAGTCGGTTTCTAACCGTTTGTGCAGACACATGAACATTTGAGGCCTGCTGGAGGTCATTCTGCAGGGCTCTGGCAGTGCTCCTCCTGTTCCTCCTTGCACAAAGGCAGAGGTAGCGGTCCTGCTGCTGGGTTGTTGCCCTCCTACGGCCTCCTCCACGTCTCCTGGTGTACTGGCCTGTCTCCTGGTAGCGCCTCCAGCCTCTGGACACTACGCTGACAGACACAGCAAACCTTCTTGCCACATCTCACATTGATGTGCCATCCTGGATGAGCTGCACTACCTGAGCCACTTGTGTGGGTTGTAGAGTCTGTCTCCTGCTACCACGAGTGTGAAAGACCACCAACATTCAAAAGTGACCAAAACATCAGCCAGAAATCAGAAAGGTGCTGAGAAGTGGTCTGTGGTCCCACCTGCAGAACCACTCCTTTATTGAGTGTGTCTTGCTAATCGCCAGTAATCTCCACCTGTTGTCTGTTCCATTTGCACAACAGCTGTGAAACTGATTGTCAGTGTTGCTTCCTAAGTGGACAGTTTGATTTCACAGAAGTTTGATTTACTTGGAGTTATATTGAGTTGTTTTAGTGTTCCCTTTATTTTTGTGAGCAGTGTATATGTTACCATTAGGCACCATTATCAGTAAACACAGCATAAATTTCCACTGCTATGCCGATGACACTCAGTTATATATATCAAGCAAACCGGATGATAAAATCAAACTTAGCCAGATTGAGGACTGTGTAAAAGACATAAAAGATTGGATGTCTAGTAACTTTCTGCTACTTAACTCGGATAAAACAGAGGTCCTGCTTCTTGGTCCAAAAGCAGCTAGAAACACAAGTAGTAAACACAAAAATAGTTGCGCCGATATAGTTACAATAAAAAAATAACAATAATAAAAGTAATTTAATAAACAGGTTAACTCCATAGCCCAGTTCTATGAGCACAAACTCACCAGCTCAGTATAAAGAGTATAAAATTCAGTAACTCAGAAATATGACTGTACAATTAACAGCTCAGTATTTATGAATATAAAGACAACGACCCAGTAAAACTTGTAAAATTAACCGTTCAGTATTTATAAGTAAATTAGGTGCATCAATTTCAACGTATACCCAAAGTAATTTTAACCTTTGTTTTCAAGTAAATGTGGCCCCACACACACACACACACACACACACACACACACACACACACACACATTTTCTAAGCCACTTCTCCCTCAGGGCCGCCGGGGGTTGCTGGAGCCTATCCCAGTGGTCATTGGGCAGAAGGCAGGATAACTAGAAATACAATTGTAGATATTTTTAAGCAGGCTACACCCAGTTTTTAATGAGTTTATCTGAGATTAAAGTTGTGCTGATAAAGGGCTCAGAAGCTTTCACTCACCCACTGTGTCACGACTGCAATCTGCTGTGCAATATTTTAACCCTTTACTGCAGGTTGTTGCCATATGGCAACAAATACTTTTCACTTTTTCTACAACTTCAATGGAAAAAAGGGAATTTCTTTTTGAAATGAAATTCAGGAATGAAACTAATTCAAATGTGGAATAGTTTTATATAAATTCATAAAAGATGATTCTTGCCATATGGCAACACCAGTCCAGTCTTTCATGCATGCAGTGAAGTAAATGAATACACACTGGATGCTGCAGTTTCCACATTATTACTACATTCCAAGTTCATGTTTTTTAATCAGAGCAATTATTTTTGTTTTTCTGTATGAACGTTTGTGCATTTATGACTGTTATGCTCATGTTTCTCCCACTGTGTGCAAACTGCAGATCCAACTTTATATGGTGTTGCCAAATGGCAACAAAATTCAGAGTATTGCACAAAATTATTCTCTCTCTTAATCTCTTTCCTACACCTTACTAAGTCATGGCCACGCATTAGGATCTCATTCTCATGCTTTAATAAGGCGTGGTCACGCATTATTTTTATTTATACAGGATGTCACCAGTGGGGCTCTATACTAAAAGGGCTGGAGTTCTGGGTAGCTTCTGCCTGTAGCTAGAAAGCCAGATCCTCCTCATAGCTGTAGCAGGACTGATGCGGGACTGAGGAGCAGGGAGGAGATGGAGTGGCGGCGGGGATTTGAACACTTAGGAATGTCATAGGAATGGACGGTGAAGATGTGAATTTACAGGGCGTTAGATTGGAAGAAGGACGGGTTTCAGCCATGCTCCTTCTGGATCTGGTGCTCAGACCTGGAAACCAACAGAGACTTTATCCTGTACATGACAGCCAATTATACATGGAAATGAATGGAAAGTAACTGGTGTATTGTTGGGACGGCTGGGTGGGTTCCATTACTTACTTTACTAAAGAATGGATCTAGGCTCATTTCCTAAAAAGTCTAACGTGCCACTGACAGACTGAATGTTGTAAAACTGATCTGGTCTGTAAAGAATATGAAGCTGAGCTACTACAGGGATCGTGTTGTTATTCACTGTGGAGAACCTGAGAAACCCTTAATGTTATTTAGTCCCAGTTTCAGGGAAAAACAAGTCAAAGATATCTGAAAGGAGAAATGATCACACTCGCCTCACAGCAAGCACGGCCTGGGTTTGATCCCCCGGCAGGGCGTCCAGGGTCCTTTCTGCATGGAGCTTGCATGTTCTCCCCATGTCTGTGTGGGTTTCCTCTAGGTACTTCGGTTTACTCCCACAGTTCAAAGACATGCTGGGATGGGCTCCAGGTCCCTCATGTGACCCAGAAGGATAATTGGCACAGGTCAGAACCAGGACAGATGAGCTACACACAGAGACAAACACAACAAACAACAAAAATCCAGGCAAACAAGTCCAAAGTCCGAAAGTACAGAAATAAAGTCCAGTTAACAGTGAGAAATAGTATAGGAACTAATGCTCAGTAGATCTACAAACAGAAGCAACACCTCACAACGAACTAAACTAAAGCTCAGGCTTAACAACATAGTGTTAAAAAGATCACATGGAACAAGAAACAGGTGAGGCATGTCATCGTTCGGGTGAAGCTGAATTGGTGGTTGGTGGTGATGGTGCCACAGTCATGTTTTCTCCCAGGGATTTCTGGGATTTGCAGTCCATGGGAGAAGCAGGATCAGAGGGATGTATGATACTTAATATAAATGGATCCTACATTAATCCTATATTAATAAAGTGGATGCCTGTTTAACAATCTATTCATTTGGGAGTTTATTTTGTAAATAACATGTTGCCAGTCAGTGTTTAATGTCTTTGTATTGTGTTCTCTTATTATTCTCTTCTTATTGGTCCTGCTGTACAGCTGAAATGGGTCAATTTAGTCTGAGTCCAACTGGCTGATTCACAACAACAGAACCTTCAGTCTTTGTGAATCGGCAGAATATCAGGCCAGAAATGATCAACCAGCATTACTGTCTGGAAGACAGTCCTGAGGAAATGCCCAATGGAAAACTGGCAAAAAATTAAAGAAATAAAAATTATATATATATGTGTGTGTGTGTGTATGCATATATGCTATATTTCCAAAAGTCTTCACTCCCCCATCCAGATCACTGAATTCAGGTGTTCCAGTCACTTCCATGGCCACAGGTGTATAAAGCCGAGCCCCTCGGCCTGCAGACTGCTTCTACAGACATTAGTGAAAGAATGGGTCGCTCTCAGGAGCTCAGTGAGTTCCAGCGTGGTGCCGTGATCGGACGCCACCTGTGCAGCAAGTCCAGTCGTGAAATTTCCTCACTACTAAATATTCCACAGTCCACTGTCAGTGGGATTATAACAAAGTGGAAGCGATTGGGAACGACAGCAACTCAGCCACGAAGTGTCTCTCCAAAAGTGTTTAGGTGCCGCCTTGTCTGGGCTGTGTCCCACACTGCATGCGCACATGAAAGAGATCAGGGTGAGTGTTTACATTCCCTGAAAAACTGAACTCAAACTCAGCTCTATCATCAGGTTTCAAGGCCTTAATCTGATCCAAGAAATAATAGTGTGCTGTTTACAGGACCACTTGAACAATCAGACAACTGTCAAAAACTGATAATGTTCAGATTGTAAAGTGCATGTAAATTCGCTCACTGTGGGAATTACCGTGTGTGTGTGTGTGTGTATGTGTGTGTGTACCTAAGGCATAGTCAATGACACACAAGAATGTAGGCAGTGGGTGTGGACTTTGAGAAGCACTTTCTGTTTGTGCTCCGAGTATTTTGCTCCTCTCAGGTGCAGCAGTGGATTACAGGTTAACATCAGGAAGTGTGACACAACCTTACACCATGGAAAGACGCTGTTCTCCCAAGTGCCCACTGCCACCCATCCTGCGTCCTCTGCTGGGGTCCGTCTTTTTCCTGGTGGACGTAGTGCTGGACGTGTTTAACATTGTGTCCCTGTATCAGAAAGGGGAATATGTTTACGTGGTACTGCTAATAACCGTGCTGCTGGCCTCCTCCGTCCTAGCGCAGGTGTACAGCTGGATGTGGTATTCGGACTGTAAGGAGACTCTGGAAAGCAGAGTGGAGAAATCTGCGAGACATCATGGTTTGATTGGACTTCTTCACATCTTTCAGCTGGGAATGTTCCTCAGGTTTGGGACAGACTTTGTTTTCTCTTTGCCTCCCTTACATATTAGATAAATCAGTACAGACAAGGAAAAATATGCACTACTGTTCATTCACTCCTAAAACCGATGGTTCCTCAAGTGTTCCTCAGACAAGACAATGGTTCTGTATAGAACCATGAACACTCAAAGGACCATTTGCATGTTTAAAGGGTTCTTTGTGCGATGAAATGATTCTTCAGTTTGGTGCAGAATGTGTTCGGTATAGCACCAAACAAGGTTGTGCTTGACATGATGGGGTGTCCCACTGTCTGGAGGTTGTGGGCTGGAGGTCAGCATGCCAGCCTTGTGACCAGAAGGTCAGTGGTTGATCCCTTGAGCTGACAGGATTTGACTGCCCTTGAGTGAGGCACCTTAAACCCCCTACCCTCAACCACACCTTGGGCGCTGTAGATAGGCTGCCCACTACTCTGTGTGTATGTAAACACAATTGGTCAGTGCTGGTATTCTTTTTTAATAAATTCATATATATTAATTCACTCATTCATTCATTCTCATGTAGGTTTGCAGGTGTGGTGGAGATCAACATATGCAACCCTAAACAAAACAACAAACAGGGAGGAGCTGGATCCTTAAACCCTGACATGAGCATGTTGCGCCTGATTGAGGCCTTTACTGAAAGCGCCCCTCAGCTGGTTATCCTGATCTGCGTCACTATCCAGGAGCAGGAGATGCAGCTCTTACAAGGTCAGATCAACATCTACACTCTTCATTCTCCTCTGGATGCTGCATCATGAGGTCACAGTAGGTCTTGAACAGGAGGCCGCTCTCCTGCAGCAGTGAATTCTGGTAGCTTTAAACACCAAACACCAAAAACATTGCAGATAGCTAGAGCTGGAACTGCAAGTTGTGAAATGTGAAACGTTTGTTCCTACAGAAAAAAACATTATCACATCATCCTAGAGTTAGGTTGATGTCTAAAGTTTGTGTTGATGTTACAGGGCTTGTGTGCGGAAGTTTATACCCCACTGGTTAGCATCATGCAAATACCATTGCCTCAATCATCACACACTCCCATCCAATCATCCATCTGTTCATTTTCTAAGCCACTTCTCCGTTAGGGTCATGGGGGGGTGCTGGAGCCTATCCCAGCAATCTTTGGGCGGAAGGGTTATACCCTGGACAGGTCGCCAGTCCATCGCAGGGCAGACAAACACAGTCACTCACACCTAGGGGCAATTTAGCATGTCCAATTGGCCTGACTTCATGTCTATGGAATGTGGGAGGAAACCCATGCAGACACGGGGAGAACATGCAAACTCCACACAGAGAGGACCCCGGTTCCACGGCCGGGGAATCGAACCCAGGCCCTACTCGCTGTGAGGCAACAGCGCTACCCACCACGCCACCATGCCGCCCCCCATCCAATCATGATCTTCAAAAAACTTGCTTATGTGCTTTATAACACACTGTTGTCTATAAACATGAAGTAAAGCACAAAAAAACAGGATTCAAGATTGCCGCTAATGCTGTTTTGTCAATACAATGTATTTTGTGTCACAAACCACAAACAAGTCTATTAGATAGTACCTAACCACTGAACATGGGGTTGAGTAAAGTGTGTGATGATTTAGACGTGCAATTTTAATCACTCGTGTGTAAACTTGTAGTATGTGTTAGCTACATTAGCCTTATAGTTTCACCAAACTCTTTAGTCATTTACTGATGTGTTATAGTTCAAAATCTGTAGAAAAAAATGCATTACACTAAAAGACAACAAAAGAAAGAAACAAACAAAAAAAACACTTAAATGAACTTCCGAAGAAACTTAGAAGAACGCCTGCCTCTCTCCACGGGACCGCAGGCTGCTGTAACCAGATATCTGGCAGCTCCCAGACTTTCAGAAATGAATCTAAACTGAGTGAGTCTGATGAACTCAAATTCACCCTCAGTTTGATGGCTGCTCTGGTTTTATAATTCTGTATATAACAAATCTCTACCTATCTCCACCTGTCTCATCTCCAAATATTTCCACCAATTTCCACCCATCTCCACCCTATCTCCACCTATCTCCACCCATCTCCATCCCAGCATATCTCTACCTCTCCACCCATCTCTACCCATTTCCATCTTATCTCTAAATATCTCCACCCATCTCTACTCATCTCCATCCCTTCTCAACCCATCTTCATCCCATCTTCACATATCTCCATGCCTTCTCAACTCATCTAAACCCATCTCTACCCATCTCCATCCCATCTCCATCCTCACATATCTCCAATTATCTCCACTAATCTCTACCCATCTCTACCCATCTCCATCCCTTCTCAAACAATCTCCACCCATCTCCACTCATCTTTACCCATCACCATCCCTTCTCAACCCATCTCCACCAATCTCTACCCATCTTCATCCCTTCTCCATCCCTTCTCAACCCATCTATACCCATCTCCATCCCTTCTCCACCCATCTGCATCCCTTCTCAACTCATCTTCACATATCTCCACCCATCTCCATCCCTTCTGAACCCATCTCCATCCCCACAGATCTCCAATTATCTCCACCCATCTCTACCCACCCCTACCCATCTCCATCCCTTCTCAAACCATCTCCAAATATCTCCACCCATCTTTACCCATCTCCATCCCTTCTCCACCCATCTCCACTTATCTTTACCCATCTCCATCCCTTCTCCACCTATCTCTACTCATCTCCATCCATCTTTGATGATCATCTTAAACTCTTGACTGCATGTCTACATGATTTAATGCATTTGTACTGCTGCCACATGATGGATGATTGCATGATTGAGCAGATGTAGAGGTGTTGTAGCAGCCCTGTTAACAGAGCACACAGCCAGTGTTCATAACTGATATCATTCCAGAATCTCTTTGTATCTCTATAGTTTTTGATACGTTTGTCTGAGGAAGTACATCAAGAGCTGTTTTAGTACTGACCACTTCATAATTTGGCACAATAGATTCAATTTATTTAAAAACACCATCAAAATATCTTCTATGTAAACCCCACTTGCTACTCTGTAAGGCTGCTTTGGGACTTATATTATACATTAAATTATGTCTACTGTCCAACAATTTCCTCATTTTTTTCTTCTCAGGTCTAAAAATTGCTGGTTCATTTGGTGCCATTGCCTTATGTTTACTGTCCTACCATCGCAACATGTGTAAGTTTGTTCCTGAAGATCAGAAGATGGGATGGTCCTCCTCTGCAGTCTTCTTCCTGTGGAACCTGCTCCTGATTACCCCTCGGGTTCTTGCTGTTGCCCTCTTCGCCTCCATCCTGCCCTGCTACATCGCTGCTCACTTCCTGTCCTGGTGGGTGCTGCTGTTTCTCTGGGCCTGGAGGCAGAAGACGGACTTCATGGAGACTGAAGGAGGTGAATGGCTCTACCGGGCCACCATAGGACTCATCTGGTACTTCAGCTGGTTTAACGTATCAAAAGGAAAGACCAAAGTCAAGAGCAACATCTACCATGTGTGCATGGGGGCCGACATGGGGCTGCTTTTGGGCTTGTGGTTTTGGAAAAGATCTGTGGAATCGGCTCGTCTGAGTCCTCTGCCAGTTAATCCCTACATACTGATTGGTGGGTTGCCTGTGCTTTACATCACTGGACTCCTCTTAAAGCTGCTTTACTACTGGAAGTTTCACCTCAGCCTCCCAAGATTGATATCCAGTGTCAGAGATGTGCCACAGACTGAGTCAAAGGTTCAGGAGGAAGAATTTGGGACCATCATGCCTGAACCTGACACAGAACCTCAACGGCCTTTTACTGGCATCCACAAACGGAGGAGAAACATGGCTGTTAATTTCTATCACTAATTTCGACTATTTAACATGTATGGGTGGTTTCTCAGACGCAAGACTAAGCTTAAACAAAATAGTTTTTTTTTTTCCAATTTGTGAAACACAACTGACATTGTAATTTAGTTCTAGTCCAAGACTATGTTTAAGCAAAGACTGTTTAAACTACAGGGTGAGTCAAAAGTCACTGGACAGGTTTTATTTATTTTTTATTTTATTATCAACTTATCTCTGGGGTCATCTCAATCAAATTGTGTATGCTGAGAAAATCCACAACAAACACCACCTTCAGCACCACATTGTGGAGGCTTGTGACAGCATAAAAAATAAAATTAAATAAAACTGTGTCCTGTGACTTTTGACTCACCCTGTCTATGTAGACTATATATTTATATTGCCCAAATTACAAACACTTTCCATGTTCTATGGGATGCTTTTATTGTGTTTTTCTGAAACTATGGTGTAAAAGATGATTATGCTTCTTACTACTTTAAAATAAAAGTAGTAAAGGTTTAATGCAGTGACACACAGTACCGGTCCTGGAGGGCTGGTATCCAGCACAGTTGGTGATTTACCTGCTCAGACACTTCTGATTACACTTGTCTGATAATTGCCAGGTTTAGTGAATGTATTTAGTGGTTTATATCAAAT
Organism: Pygocentrus nattereri; assembly: GCF_015220715.1. Lineage (NCBI taxonomy): Eukaryota > Metazoa > Chordata > Actinopteri > Characiformes > Serrasalmidae > Pygocentrus > Pygocentrus nattereri. The sequence goes on along the minus strand of NC_051237.1, from coordinate 28,732,808 downwards.
GTAGGTAATAGGTAGTACATGGTTTCAATGGGAAATCATTAATCAAAAAGATCTGGCAGTTCTTGTGGAGTCCCTCAAGGTTCAGTCTTATGGCCTTTGCTTTTCTCTTTATACATGCTACCGCTAGGTGTTGTCATTGTGAAGCATAGTATAAATTTTCATAGCTGTGCTGACGACACCCAGCTACACATTTCAATTTCTGATGATCAAGACTCTGTAGACAGACTGACCAGCTGTGTATCAGATATTTCTCAGTGGATGTTGCAAACTTTTCTACAATTAAATCATGGAAAAATGAAAATACTGAACGTTGGTACAAAAACTCAGTGCTCACTTTTAATAAGCATCTAAAACTTAAAAAAAAAAAAAGCATCTCTTTAACTTAGCATTTAATAAAAACTCTGCGTCTCATGATATTTATCTTTTAATTTGATCTGCCATTATACATTATATATATATATATATATATATATATATATATATATATATATATATATATATAAAACTACAAATGAAAATGCAGACTCATTTTGCTCTGCTTTAAGCTTTAGCTCTGCTATGACTAGTAGGAAACTTCTCTGCAAAAGTAGAACATTTCTTATAAAATGTCTCTCAATGTTCAACTTTTTATGAGCCTGAAGTCGCATCTCAGTCACAAACCAGCTGAAGTGATTATAAATTCATTTTCTCCAAATTATTGACATTCATGTTTAACGAAACATCTGTCGCTTTGCCGTTTCGTAGCTACTAGCTGGGCGAGGCCGTCGTCTGTGTTGCTATGGTGACCAGCCGTCTGCGCTGATCTTCAGGGTTAAAGGGTGAATCAGCAGTTCTACATTAACTCCAGCGTTTAAGACCATTTACTGTTAAACTGTGTTGAAGGATCAGCAGAGCTTTATTTTACTGTAGAGGAGGATTATTTTATTATTACCTACTGATCTGATTCAGCTGTGGAGCCGCGACAGGACAGCAAAATCCACATGTTGCCTGTCACGATTGGCTCCTCCCAGTCCTCCATGTGCTTTTACTTTGGGTCTTGTCCATGTGCTTTGTTGTTTTGATTCTTCCCTGTCCTGCCCCCTTGTGTCCAGATCCTGCCCTTGATTGTTCTCACCTGCGTCTTGTTACCTCTCTTGTTAACCACCTGTGTCTTGTCAATCTGTTCTAGTGTTTAAGCCCTGTGTTTTCCCTAGTTGTTTGCTGGTCTTTGTATTATATAGTGTTGTATCTTCTGGCCTTCATGGTATTTCATGTTCTCTGTTGTTGTGTTTATCCTGTGCTCCTTTTGTCATGTCTGTACATCGTTCTCTCTGTGTTGGCTCTTTGACACTGGAGTGTTTAGACCCTGACTCTGGATTTGCCCCTGATAAATCTCACCTCTCTCAGCATATGTGTCCGCCTCATCATCGCTCCCCTCTCGTTGCATTGCCGAACCCTGACCTACACTAAAGTACAAGTACTTCAGAAGTACAGTATTCAATGATGCTGTTTCTGTGTCCTGATTTGAAAAAAGTCTCATTTTCATTTATGTAACTATTTATTTGTGTAAATACTACTTTTTAAACTGTGCTTTTCTCAAGACTGATAGGTTTGAAGTAGCTCCACTCCGAGCCTCTCCCGAATCGCCGATCTTCTCACCCTATCTCTAAGGGAGAGCCCGGCGACCCTGTGGAGAAAGCTCATTTCAGCCGATTGTATCCGTGATCTCCTTCTTTTGGTCACTACCCAAAGCTCGTGACCATAGGTGAGATTCGGAACGTAGATTGACCAGTAAATTGACAGCTTTGCCTTCTGGCTCAGCTCTCTCTTCACCATGACGGACCGGTTTAGGGTCCGCATTACTGCAGACGGCGCATCAATCCGCCTGTCAGCCTCTCGCTCCATCCTTCCTTCACTTGTGAACAAAATCCCAAGATATTTAAACTCCTCCACTTGGGGCAAGAATTCACTCCCAACCTAGACAGAGCATTCCACCCTTTTCCGACTGACATGGTCTCAGATTTAGAGGTGCTGATTTTTATCCCATCTGCTTCATGCTCATACAAGTACATAATGTACATAATGTCCTCCTAAATTAATAAAAATACATTGTCAGTTTTGTCTTTCTATTTACTTTCAGCAATAATTGTGTTGAGCAATTTCAACACATTTTTATGCTATTTCAGTGATGTAGCTCTAACACAGAGAAGTATGTTATTAAACCCTCTTTGCCACCATAATACATTTACTGGGTCTAACCTGGCTGCCTTACTGTGAAAGTCCTGGCTGCATCCCTGAATAGAGCATCTATTGGGGGAAAAAAAATCATAGAACAGAAGATTCCCAGCATGGCTCATGGACCCAAAACAACCCACGAGAACTATTCCTGGGGAGAAAGATCTGGCAGAAAGTCTATTTAAAACACACAAGAGGACACTTGTATCATCTAAGATCAAAGGGGCAGGGACTCAAAGCCCTCACTATCTGGGCAGATGTCTGGCGTCCAGTGTGAGGACATTCCCCACTTACTTCATTAGAAACATTGGCACTTTATGAGCTCCACTTATATTATCGGTCCACTATAGGTGTACAATTACAGGATCTAGTCCATCTGTATACACCATTTGGACTATGGAGCTGGTCATTTCTTAGATAGTTTTGGGTGCTGGACTGCCCTCAAACCAGTGTCATTGCTGTGTTGAGACACACAAATAAAATCTAGGCAACAGTTGCAACAGTTGTCTTGGCTTGGCTAGAAACTGACCATTGATGAAAGGCCAGAGAATGGCTAATCAACAGTGTCTAACTGTACACCAGCGAGGTGGAAGTGAGCAGTTTTATGAAATCACTAAGCTCATATGTGGTGTATTAGTTTTGTTATTATTTGCTTTGGTCTTGTCACAAGACTCCCATCGATCCTTCTCCCAGACCACCAGCACACTGCTGGGCAAGACCGTGTGCATGCTTCATGAAAGGAATGGTCTAATAAGCAAGTCTGAGTGACACTGCGCAGTCACGGCCACTGGGGTAATTCCTTCCCCAGTTGCTTGGGGGCAGTGTTAAGCTCAAGTTTGAAGTTTAGAGGAAGAAGAAGACAAGAAGCAGACTTGTTTGGGGCTTGTTTAGTATACTTCTGCTCTTCAAACATGTTAAGGATTGTGTGTTCTTTGGCTGAACGTAAGTATTTTTTTATTTTGTATGCTTTTTATACATTTGTAGTTTCATCTTCTTATGGAGAAAAGCTTTTATGTTGATGTTCAGTGATGCAATTATACTTGTTTCTGGTGCCTTTTTCAGAAGGATTTGGTCCGGATGCATTTCTAGATTTGTTCCAAATCCAGATGGTCTATTTGGTGGCTTATATTGGCCTCTGTGGTTCTTTAAGCCAAATACTAGCTTGAAGTGGGCTTGAGGAATGCTGCTATAGCCATCTTCACCTTCTATCCGTCCTGTTAGGAACTGTTTCAGAGGGGATCTAAACTGTTTCTCATGTGGGATTGTAAAAGATTTAAAGCATGGAATGGAAACTGGTGACGTCGATTGCAGAGGGACTGGTTTTGCTTTCGTTTTCTTTGTTTATTTATTATCCAAACGTGGTGAATTTGTAATGCAGTAGGAACTGGTGGTGGGAATATACTTAGTGGACATGTCTCCAATCAATTCTATACACCTTCAAGATAAAACAGTGTCTGTTTCAGACTAAATACTGGTAAACACGTGTAATTATTTTCTATTAGAAAAGGCAACTCCGCGCTTATTAATTTCTGTTATCATCATTCTCTGGTCAGACCAAACCCAGTGAGTGTTGCAAGAACAAGAGTCAGTTTTAAAGTTGAAAAATGTGCTTTCAGTTTGTGTTCAAAGTGAGCACATATTCCCAGCAGCCTGTCGCAGCAGTGGATTACAGACACCAGAGACAGTGATGCGCAGCCTAAGACCATGACAGAAGGCTGTCCTTGCTCACTGCCGCCCGTCCTGCTTTCTCTGGGTGGTTTGCTCCTTTTCTTGTTGGATGCTGTGCTGGATGTATGGGCTGTTGCGTCACTGTTCCAGACGAGGCAGTATGTTTACATGGGGCTGTTAATAGCCCTGCTGTTCTGCTCCTCAAGCCAAGTACAGGTGTTCAGCTGGATCTGGTATACAGATATCCAGGAACCGGAAACCAACACACAGACCTTGGACATCCAGGAAGTGGGAACCAACGCACAGACATCAGATATCCAGGACACGGGAACCTACGTACAGACATTGGATATCCAGGAACCGGAAACCAATGTAGAGACCTCAGACATTCTGGAACAGAAAACCAAAGTAGAGACTTCGAAACTGGACAATTGGCAGAGATGTATAGCAAAAAAACGTTTAATAGGAATGCTGCACATCCTTCATCTGGGAATGTTTTTCAGGTATGTGACAAATGTTGCCATTTATTTGCTATTTGTATAGTTAAGATGGGTCAGTGTTGGGAAAACAACTGTGCTAAATTAGTCCTACTGCTGATTAAGAGGGATTTTAATTCAGTAGCCAAGAAGTATAAAATGCCATTTATGTTAAAGTCTAAAAAATAAGGATAAATGGTCTTTTGCTGGGAAGCTGAGTGGGTGCAAGGATTCATTTGACCTAAACCTAAGCGCTACATAAACATGAATTGAGTTGAATGTAATTATTAACTTTAGAATTATATAATTATTTATATAATTTATATATATATAATTATTATATTTTGTAGGATTACAAATGCAGCAAAATGAATAAAACAGCCTGGCTAGCTGTGAAACCATGAACACTCAAAGAACCCTTTGCATCATGACCGGGTTCTCTGCATCATGACAGGGCTCAGTTCTGTCGTCATAAGCGTGACCTCTTAATGGAGGAACCCGTTTTGGTGCTATGTAGCACTCTTTTCAAATAGGTTCTATATAGAACCATCTGCATTACAGTAGTTTCCATCATGCACAGAACCCTTTAATCTGAGTGCTCATGGTTCTATATAGAGCCGTTTTCTAAAGAACCCTTGAAAAACCATGTGTTTTAGGAGTGTAGATGGTTACGTCAAGCTTTCAAAGACCAGTATTTCCATGTTCAGAGCCAAGCCAGGCAAGAATCTGAACATAAAGGACACTATTGCAGATACACAATATGGAGAAAAGTACTTGGACACCTACAGGAGCTTTTATGAATCCCATTCTAAATCCATAGGCATCAATAGGGTGTTGGTCCCACTTTACAGCTATAACAGCTTCCACTCTTCTGGGAATCTTTCTAAGATTTTGGAAAGTGTCTGTGGGAATTTTGGCCCATTCATCCAGAAAAGCATTTGTGAAGTCAGACATTGATGTTGGACGAGAGGGCCTGGCTCACAGTCTCCGTTCTAGTTCATCGCAAAGGTGTTTGATGGGGTTAAGGTCAGGGCTCTGTGACCAGCTATGGCTTTATGGACCTTGCTTTGTGCGCTGGGGCTCAGTCATGCTGGAACAGCAAAGGTTTTTCCTCAAACTGTTCCCACAAAGTTGGAAGTGTACAATTGTCCAAAATATTCTGTTCTGATGATGCATTAACAGTTCCCCACTCACTAGAACTAAGGGTTCTAGGCCAACACCTGAAAAACAGCCCCAAATCATCATCCCTCCTCCACCAAACTTTACAGCTGGCTCAGTGCAGTCAGGCGGGTAATGTTCTCCTGGCATTCGCCAAACCCAGATGCATCCATCAGACTGACAGATAGAGAAGCGTGATTCATCAGTCCACAGAATGTTTCCACTGCTCCAGATTTCAGCGGTGGTGTGTTTCCACCACTCCATCTGACGCTTAGCATTGTGCTTGGTGATGAAGCTTGCAGCACACCGTTTTGTGCTGATTTTAATGCCACAAGAGCTGTGGAACTCTGCAGTTATTGAGTCAGTAGAGTGTAGGTGACTTTTATTCACTAAGCTCTGCAGCACTCGGCAAACCGCTCTGTAACATTATGTGGTGGTCTGACACTTCATGGCTGAGTTGTATTGGTTCCTAAACACTTCTACAAACTGACCTGTTGCAATGGTGGCATCCTATTACAGCACCACACACAGATTCAGTGAGGTCTTTAGAACAACCCGTTCTTTCTCTAAGGTCTGTAAAGGCAGGCTGCACGGCTATGTGCTTGATTTTATACTCTTGTTGCAATAGGACTGAATGAAACACCAGAATTTAATGATAGAGGTGTGTTTCTTTTTGTCCGTATAGTGTATGTTAACTAATTATTCCCTTCATTCATTTGTGTATTCCTTCATTCTTTCATTCTCATGTAGGTTTGCAGTCTCAATCAGCAAATCGATGAAATCCAAGAAGTCTGAGAAATCCAGGGAAATGGCTGAGTATTTAGATAAGCTCATGCTGCACGACGTGGGCATGCTGAATCTGTTTGAGACGTTTACTGAAAGCATCCCACAGCTCGTTCTCATGATCACCCTCATCATGCAGGAGCAGGAGCTGCTGCTTTTTACAGGTTAGATCAACCTTTAAAACCACTCTTTCTCTTTGTAGAGGTGACGTCTCCATGTTCCGCCCACCAAATGCACTCTTTTGTAGATACTGTTCAGTTTAAGTGAAGTTAGTGAAAACGTATCAACCCTGCAGTCAGATGTGACCCCCACACGACCCTCACAGAGCAGGTGCTGTTTGGGTGGTGGGTCATTCTCAGCACTGCAGTAACACTGACGTGGTGGTGGTGTGTTAGTGTGTGTTGTGCTGGTGTGAGTGGATCAGACACAGCAGTGCTGCTGGAGTTTTTAAACACTGTGTCCACTCACTGTCCACTCTATTAGACACTCCTACCTTGTCGGTCCACCTTGTAGATGTAAAGTCAGAGACGACAGCTCATCTGCTGCTGCACAGTTTGTGTTGGTCATCCTCTAGTCCTTCATCAGTGGTTACAGGACGCTGCCCACAGGACGCTGCCCACAGGACGCTGCCCACAGGACGCTGTTGGCTGGATGTTTTGGTTGTTTGATTGGTATTCTCAGTCCAGAAGCAACACTGAGGTGTTAAACTCCAACAGCACTACTGTGTCTGATCCACTCAGACCAGCACAGCACACACCAACACACCACCACCATGTCAGTGTTGCTGCAGTGCTGACAACCCAAACAATACCTGCCCTGTGGGGGTCCATGGGGGTCCTGCCCACTGAAGAACAGGGTAAAAAGGGGTAACAAAGTATCAGAGAAACAGATGGACTACAGTCTGTAACTGTAGAACTACAGAGTGCAGCTATACGGTCAGTGGAGCTGATAAAGTGGACAGTGAGTGAAGGGTGTTTCTAATAAAGTGGCCAGTTTGTGTAAACATCAATGGTTCAATGAAAAAAGCTGTTTTTCTTCTTATTATCATTATTATTACCTTTTTTTCAGGTTTTAAAGTTGCTGGTTCACTTGCCTCCATCACCTTCTGTCTGCTGTCCTACCACACCAGCATGCGCAAGCTTATCTCTAGAAAACAGAAGATGGGATGGTCCTCCTCTGCAGTCTTCTTCCTGTGGAACCTGCTCCTGATTACCCCTCGGGTTCTTGCTGTTGCCCTCTTCGCCTCCATCCTGCCCTGCTACATCGCTGCTCACTTCCTGTCCTGGTGGGTGCTGCTGTTTCTCTGGGCCTGGAGGCAGAAGACGGACTTCATGGAGACTGAAGGAGGTGAATGGCTCTACCGGGCCACCGTAGGACTCATCTGGTACTTCAGCTGGTTTAACGTATCAAAGGGAAAGACAAGAACCACAAGCATCATCTACCATGTGTGCATGGGGGCCGACATGGGGCTGCTTTTGGGCTTGTGGTTTTGGAAAAGATCTGTGGAATCGGCTCGTCTGAGTCCTCTGCCAGTTAATGCCTACATACTGATTGGTGGGTTGCCTGTGCTTTACATCACTGGACTCCTCTTAAAGCTGCTTTACTACTGGAAATTTCACCCTCGATTTAAAGAGGAGACCTCACACACTGAGCCACCGACTGAGCTACAAGCTAAGCCACAGAAGAAAAGACAACATAAAAGAGCTGCAGTACTGAATGATTCTGATTTTGTCTCATCTGAAGAATCTGAACCCGCAGCACTGGATGAGCAGAACTCAGAGTCTGAACAGACAACGAAACCCCAGGGAGCCATCACTGGAGTCCACAAGAGGATGAGAAACATGGCTTTTCATTTCTAAAACTAGTTTAAAGGTGATACATAACATGTTGGCTAGTTTCCCCCCTGTAAATTAAGCTTTAAACCCCTGTGTTTTCTATCTAAGTAGGTTATTCTTCCTCGCGTGGGATCATAGTATACCCGTATAAATGAGTTCCCAGTGTGTACCGAATGGCCGATGGAAACTGGGTGGTCCTAAACTTGGGTACTGCTTGCATAAGCATCACCCGTTTGCATTAGGCTGACGTGGCGCCTCGTCACAGCCGTCTGGTGTTGGAGTCACAGAATCTCATCTAGCAAAAGCCAACAACCAAGCGGAGGCTAACCCAGCCGGCATAGCTAATTTATTAAACTAGCTCATCAGTCCTTCCACCTGCCTGTCATCCCTTCACTCATCCGTCAGGTCATCAAACCAGCCATGCTAGCATTCCACAGTACACTGTTAATAACAACAACAATAGGTATTAATAATATGTATTAATATGTATTAAGTTATTCTCTTGAACTGACACAATGCTTTGAACTTTATTTTGCATCAAAATTTAAGTGAAGTGATACTTTTTAAATCCCATAAACGAGGAAATTCCACCTCCGCATTTAACCCATCCATAAAGTAAAACACCACACACACACTAGGGGGCAGTGAGCACACTTGCCCGGAGCGGTGGGCAGCCCTATCCACGGCACCAGGGGAGCAGTTGGGGGTCAGGTGTCTTGCTCAAGGACACCTCAGTCATGGGCTGCCAGCACTAGGGATCGAACCGGTCACAGGGCCAGTTCCCTAACCTCCAGCCCTAACCTGGTTAGCAATATAAAATATTACACTTTTAAAACTTTTTTCTATTCATTATCAGTTAGATCCCTTTTTACCTGCAGTAAAAAGGTTGCCTAATAATTATGTGCACATTAATTTAATGCTGCACTGTGTATGATTTTTGTTGTTGAAATTGAACGAAGTATCATCACTGCGTGAGGAAAATAAAAACAGGCTAAAATATGGCGAGTGTGCTGTAAAGTCCTGTAAAGGCAGGGGTATCGGGTCAGGAGTTTTTCCACACGTTGCATGTCTTGTACAGCTGAAGTCTTGGGTACAAAATCAACATTATACTGATGAAGATATGATGACAATAATAGATGATTCCCTCACATCCTCAGGAGACGTGTCCTTCACGGAGTTCTCTTTGAGTCTCTTTCAGTCACCAAATTCATCCACTCAGGGAAGGGGTCAAATAATAATAATAAAAAAAAGCACTACAAAATGTTCTTCCATGCTTATGAAATCACACATTTCCACCAGAGAGGTCTCCAAATCCCCAAATCTTACATAGTGCAGCTTTGATGTATTTCTCACTTTAAGCTTCATCCTCACTCATGAAGCACTCATAGCCCCTCAAAAATGTTTCTACACAATGATTATTCATGTCAATTTGGTTTGGGAAACCGGGAACAAATATGATCACAAAACCAAATGACCTAATAATAATGTGCAAACATTACAGTGGCTATGAACCTTTTTTAGGTGTGGCCATATAAGAGCTGGATATTGTGTTCAGTGAGTAGACAGAGCGAGCTCCACGGCACCACCTGTATATGGAGCAGTCAGTTCTGCTTCTGTGCTGTGAGCAGGCTGGGTTTGACAGTGATGTCAATCAAACTTGCTCATAAGAATATTAGGCCTTGCCCAAGTTCTCCAATTGATCTGATGAGCATTTTTAAGCAGTGTTTTATTTTCATTTTATTCCATTCACACTTTACTGGACGCTTAATTTAACACTAAGTTTAAGCAGCATCCAATTCATCACTGTCCAACCAAAAACAAGAATGTCCAAAATGGTAACTTTACAGGAGAGGGCAAAAGAAATTACTTTCAATGTTCAAAGATAATGGAAAATATTCATATTCTAAGCAATTATTTCTATTGGTCCAATCATTAAATGTTCACACCATGTAAAGGACAGCTGCTGAGCTCAAACGACTTGTTTTTCATTGGACAGTAACAAAATAGTTATAATATTTTAGTTTATGGAGTTTGGATAGTAAAATACACAGCCAGTCTAAAGATTACATATAGACTATATAAAGGACTACATTTTAACTGCATTCTGGGTGCTTCGGGGATCTTTGCCATTTTTATAGGATAGGTTTTAAAGCTATATGGTGATGGACTTTGTTATCAGTATGCCAGTGTGTTAAAAATATCTTGATGTCTTTGTAGTTATTCATGTGTGAGGGATTGTGTGTGCAGGTGAAATGTTTGTTTTGTTCAAGGAAAAATGTAGAATGTGTTGAACTTTGTGTATCCAAAAACAAATAAATAAAAACCCAAAACATCTGGTCCAACACTGAGCACTTGTACGCTGACCTACCAGACTGAAACGATCCATCAGCATTAGTGTCGGGAGTTGTTGTCACCAGCCCTCTTCCTACTTTAGTTCCACTAAAGCAGAGGTCACTAATAGGCGGACTGCAGTCCGATTCCGGACCCAGGCGCTGTCCTATGCGGACCTGAACCTATAACCGATAAACAATGGAGAACTATTTAATTTCGACATGGTGGTCCCATTTGATCAGCGTAGCTTTTCTAGCCTTTACAGTTCTGCTTTAGCGGCCCGGGAGACTCACAGCCAATCATGTGTTGCAAGTAATGATGTGACGCTGCTCCGACGATCAGATCTGTGCGTTACAACGAGCACTGAGACTCGCACAAACGGGAGGGACGAGGCGAGACACAGCAGTCAGAGAAGAAAGTGAGTCAGAGGGAAGTTATTCCACATGACGTGATCTAAAAAGAGAAAACTGACAGTAAATGTTGAAATTTGACTGAATTGTATTTTTTGATTTGATATCCAGTTGCTGACTGCATAAGATGATATTCCTACTCGGCTACTTCAGTAAACAGTATATGGCTCTAAATCATGATCCAAGTTAGATATTATGATGTTCTGGACCTTCTCTTGAGGAAATTTTCTCTAACTGGACCTTACTGGGTTTTAATTAAATGCCACTGCACTAAAGCCTCAGCCAGGCTAGACTTTAAATTCAGAATTTCAGGAGCTGGACTTTAACGAGGTCTGGCAGATTGTAGTTGGAACTAGACTCTCCAGGAAGGTAGATGTCCAGGGTTGATTACCACTTGGCCAGTAAGCATTTCGTTTTACCCCCAAGAAGGAAGAGCAATTAAAATGTGATCTTTTGAAAAAAAGGTCTGAAAAGATGAAATGACCTGTTTCTGATCTGGGAAACTCCAGCTCATGTTTCCTTTCAGCAACGACACCAACACCACATTCAGCTTTAAAAGGTTTTATTTACGTTGCCACAAACATTTTTATAGTACACAGGAAAACTTCTCTGGGCCAAACAGTATTCCGGTCCCATACAAAAGAGAAAAAAAAAAGAAGTGAAAATTGCATCTCACTTGAGTACAATATTTATTAAACGTCCTACTTAGATTTCCTACTTAACACGGTCAAGTTGAGCCAGTTATGTCAGCATGAGGCTACACGTTCTTTGACTTTGTATTTGACAGAATCCATTCACACTTAGACAACAGCCACTCTAGTTGGAGAAATCATAGTACATACAGTCCACACTGGACGGCTGGGCGTGACTGATTTGTCATAGCTGTGTAATTCTTTAGAGCACACGGTTCTGGACTAGAGGGACTATGTCTGAGACTTCATGGCGCTTACAAGATTTGTTCCAAAACAGTCTTGAGCTTAAACTGGGAGCAGCGCTCCAAAAAGTGACGTGCTTTCCTCAAAAGCACGGACAAAAGAAAAAGAAACAAAGCCGAAACACATCGGAGATACTGTTTGCCGCAAGGGCAGAAACAAAACATCTGGACCTCCCAGGCTAAATGCGCCAAGGTCTCCTGATGAATATAAAACACAAACACTATGATTTCCCTTTTAGACTGGATGTGCCAGCAGTTTTAGCCTTTGTGCTAGAGGCTTAAAAGGTCCAACCCAAGACCTTAAGAACTGCACAACCTTGCTATGAGAGATGGATCCGTTTTACAGCTTCCTTGATTGTCCATGCGTTTAAGTCTCAAAGTGACCAAGTGAGAAAACAAAAAAATCATTTTCTCATCACTTTATACTCGCAAGGGGCTCAGCTACATCAGAACAGCATGCAGAAGCAGCGTTTATATGACAGCACAGGGAGAAATGAGAACGCTGGACGCACTGACACTTATGGAGAGATTCAGAACAGATTGATCATAGCTTCAGCACCAAATGACAGAAAAGATACATAAACATTAAAAAAAGGCTTAATAAAAACCAAAACAGGAGCACTTCCACTCGCACACACACAAAAAACAAAACATATTTGCATGTCTTGCCATATTTCAGCAAATCCCTTTATGATGATATATTTATGTAGAGTTTATAGTTAAAAGGCACAATATAAATAAGTAATAAGGGAAAAAAAAAAAAAAAACACAAACGAACACCCAGACGCACAAAAAAGGAGAGGAACACATTCGTAATTGTCAAAGCTGCTTGCGTAAAAATGCTTTTTCTTTAGGCTCAGTATTGTTCAGTCAAAAGCTCACAGCGCCATCCCTCTCACTGCCACTTAAAGGGGGATTCACTCATTTTTCTAAATCTCTGCATTAGTAAAATACATGAATTGTAAACAAAGTAACTCAGGGTGGTTTGAAGTGAAATGATGCTTTGTAGAGAATTTTACTGACTAAGATTTCTTTACAGTGGTGGTGACAGAGGTCACGATGTCTACAGCACAAATGTAACCACTTTAAATAATATCCAAAATGACCAGTGACCCTACCTGCCAGGTTTTATACAACGAGCAGGCGTAACGTTCTGACCACCTCCTCGCTTCTCCACTCACTGTCCACTTTATCAGCTCCACTGACCGTATAGCTGCACTCTGTAGTTCTACAGTTACAGACTGTAGTCCATCTGTTTCTCTGATACTCTGTTACCCTGTTCTTCAGTGGTCAGGACCCCCATGGACCCTCACAGAGCAGGTACTGTTTGGGTGGTGGGTCATTCTCAGCACTGCAGTAACACTGATGTGGTGGTGGTGTGTTAGTGTGTGCTGCTCTGTGAGGGTCCATGGGGGTCCTGACCACTGAAGAACAGGGTAACAGAGTATCAGAGAAACAGATGGACTACAGTCTGTAACTGTAGAACTACAGAGAGCAGCTATACGGTCAGTGGAGCTGATAAGGTGGACAGTGAGCGTAGAAGCGAGGAGGTGGTCAGAACGTTAGGCCTGATAAATGTGTGTTAATGATGATAAAAGTAGTGGAAAATCCCCCAAAAATTGTTGGCCTTACAACACCCTTCAAGTACCCCTCTGCCATGAATAGACTTTATATATTAAAAAAAAAAAAAAAAACCTTCTGTCATAAGGTCTCAGACATCAGACAACATATTCAGAACCATTTCATGTAATGAAGTTTCTGTGAAGGAGCTTTTCGAGGCAGTAAACACTGCCAGTTTCTCTAGAACAGCAGATCAAGCCACTCTGAATGACCTTGTTGACATGTTAATCAGGATTCGTGGAAAAACTGCTGGAGTTCCCCTTTAACATACTTTCAGTTGAAAGACTGAACATTAATTACTGACCACAAAACATTGCACAGACAATTTTCTCCCTCACACGTGTCCTTAATGAGCTAGTTATGAGCTGGAGCTGAAGTACTGAACTGGTGAACTACACTTTCACTCGTCACTTTTTGGCTGTTCAACATGAGGGGAAAAAAAAAGCTCTGCAAAATTCCTCTAAAGTCATACAGTGTCACTCAAGTCTGTGGATGAGAAGTCAATAGTTCTACTTTCTTTATGTGGTTGAGAGGTTTTGTACAGTACTCACCAGATGTATCGCATGGTCATTGTGACTGTCCTCAGCTGTATGACGTCGTAGTGTCGACACACACTGTATCAGATGCTGCGCGCGTTAAACTCAGCTTCTGGCTCACCAGCGTAAACGCTTAGCACGAGGGTAGTCTCAGCTCCCTCAGAAGGACACTTCGGACTATGCTCAACAAAACAAATATTCCAATCGCCATTCAGGACACGCTGCTGACTGGAAAAATAACACCATTAATATTATAACCAATAACAATGCCTGGTCCTGCTGTCCAATGCAAATGAAACAGCCAAAGAACCAGATCATCTGCTTGTTTCTGATACTAAGGGGATTATGTGTAAAGGCTTGTGGCAAATGAACATTTAAAAGACACCGGAAATGAACTGAGGTCTATGGTAAACCCTGTAAGTACCATTTGAGCACAGGTGTAAAAAAGAAAAAATTCATTTGCTGAAGTAAATGCATGAAAGTCTGAACAACAGAAAGCTACTCTAGTCAGGCTTCTCGACAGATCCAATTCTCTATACTGTTACACTTTGGAATGAGTGCAAAATGACAAAGCAAATATATGCATGATCAAGAACACAAAGGAGAGGATAAAATCTGAAAAGAACAAATCACCCAAAAGCTTTCATGCCAGTGCAGACCTTTGGTCTTTCCTTTGGTGAATCCAGTTGTGATGGAGATGGTTATGTTAGCAGCCCATTTGCAGTGGGCTGGCAGTAAGTGGGCCATGGTCATGTTCACATGGATCACGTCTTTCAAGATGTGTAGCAGTGCCAGGCTCAGCCCCAGGGTAACGTAGCTGCCGCAAAGTTAGTAGAGAGCCGAGGCTGAGGGGGTAAAAAAGAGCCTTCCGTCAGCACAGCCGTCTCCAGTTTATAAGCACTGACTTCACAAACTCTGCCTAAGTCAGATTCCAGCAGGTGTCCGTAAGTTGAAGGGTGGATGTTCATTATTTTGAGTCGAGGTGTGACCGAAGACCTCCTTGCAACGCGTGAGGTTATCTGTAAGCGTCCAGCCGCTCCAGCTCTATAAGAAGTCCAGCTCCAGAGCTTGGTGCAGCGACACCAGGTCCCCGTGAGCAGAGATACGCCAGAAGGGCATGTTGTGCTGCAGAAACACAGTGTTCTCTTTGTCATTTGCATAGTTTACATTTGGGTGGACGTGGTTATTTAAATACGTGGACATTGAAACTCAGCATTCATTTACTGAAACAGGTATGCAGCATTTAGAGACCCCTAGACGGTCCACATTTCACCCTATCCCAGGTCCCAGCACTCCTGAACCAAGTTTTTACGGCCACTGAAAAGCTGGAACAGGAGTGTTCAGGGCTGGATTTGAGCATAAATGTGGATCAGCTTGATGACCCTGAGGACTAGTTCGAGAACAACTAGAGTCAGGAGTACGTAGTTTGGAAACAGACCTGTCTTGACTTGTAATTTTTTGTAGGTCTTTTACTGAGTGACTGCAAAGATTTGCAAAGAATGTTGTGGCACCAGCATTTAAGCCAAAAGACCACATCTTTACAAAGCTTCTGGCAAATCTGACAGACCACTAAACCAATAGAATAAGTATGAATCACCTCTTATGCTAGCTGAACGCAATAAACTGAAGGTTAAACTGTGGGGTTTTTTCATATTGTTATAAATGAAACAGGAGATACTCCTATACATTTCATTTTGGAGAGGCAGACATTAAAACAGCCAAAATGTTTGAAATGTCCTTCTGTAGTTTACAATTTGCCCAAGGGTGGAGAAAATAAACATGACAACCGCCTGCAGTTAAAACACCAAAGACAAGGTCAGAGTCCTTCAAAGTCAGAATGGTCATGTGTATGACCGATGGTATGTGCCTGCTGTACCTGCTTAGCTGCAAACTCCTCCTCTCGGCCATCTCCTATAACCACATAGGTCACCTTCTTCCCAAAGCGAGACACAATGCGCTCAAAACAGCTCTCTTTTCCTGTAATTTGAAAGAGTTGTTGAGCACCCAGTATCCATAACAAATTAAAATAAGATCCTTAAATAACAAGCTTATCTAGTGCTTAACCTCGAGGCGTATTCTCATAACTACTACCCTCCGTCTTTGTAGGTCAGTTATAAGAGTGAGAAAATGAATTCCGGACCCGTAAATCACACAGCGTCTCTGATTAGGAGTGCTGAGTGCCAATCTGGAAGTCAAAGTAAACAAGAAAGGAATCGGATCCTAAATCAGCACACTTACTCTACAAAGCTTTGTGAATGTGGACCATCCGGTCAGACAGTTCAAATACCCAATAAATAATAAAAAATACATAAATAAAAAAAATCAAATAGTAAATTAGCATTTTTGAGATGTCTGAGCTCTGAAAATTCTCTGTATTCCCTCATTGGTGAAGAGTATAATCTGTGTCTTACGTCTTGATCAGTTTAGTTCAAAGAAGCATAAATGTAAGACCAGTTCACTTAAGGCTACTGCATATTGGCAGCAGAGGGTCTCTGGTGCTGGACAGCACAACCTGCAGAGCACAGCTCTGTATACAAACCAAATCCATTGCTGTTCTGGCTGCTGCCTCAGTGACTGCTATTCTCATATCTGCTAGGCTGTCTGCTAATCTGCTAATGTGTCATAGTATGTTACTTCCTCCTTTGCAGGGCTCCACATGCTCTCCATACTCTCAGTACCGTGTACTGCCTGTGTTCTGTTTGGGTATTTATTGCACTGTATTGTCTGTATGGTGGACATTGTATTGTTTTGCACTTGTGTTCCTGTGTTGGTCCTGGAATGTTGTTTGATTCACTGTGTACTTTGAGCTGAAATGACAATAAAACGTTCTGAACTTGAACTGTAAGAAGCAGCTCAAGTTCATTTTACACTTGCAATCGCCTTTGGGCAAATTTCAAGTCACATAACCAAGTCAAATCACATACTTTGTATTTGTGATCTTGTTTACAGATTTGAATGTCATACTTGACTTTGGACGTTACCTATTTTAGTGGCGCTGTAGATGCTGTCGACAGGGAAAACGTCCCCCAGGCCGTAGAGAAGAACTTTAGCCAGAGCTGGGACGAGCTGAGTGGTGGTGACCAAAACATTCATACATCTACCCCTGCACACAAGACCAAAGACCATCAGCACTCAACTCAGCTTGAAAGCACGTCACCACATCACTGCATGTTTCACTACTGTGCCATGTCACCTCCCTCTGCACCTTACTTCTCAAAGCCACTGATCGAAGTTGATCTCTTTTTGTGCTTCTCCTTTTTTTTCCAAGGGTGAGATCAACATGACATTAAGGCCAAATCCCAATTCTTCTTTTTAGCCCTACCACTGGTTTTTGGAACTGAGTTACAAGGGGTAGTGGCTGAACTTGTGCCCTCAAAAAACAAAAACCACATTGCTTCATGAACAGGCCACTAGCGGTTCTCTGTAGGAGAACGGGCCCGTCTTCAGGGATGTCTTTAGTTACATTTAGGGCATCACATGCCCCCAAAGAGGGGACAATTATTTATTATTGCCCACCGCCAATCATTTGGTGATTCAAAGCTTAAGTCAGACATTCAGCAGCTTCTTGTTAGAATTTTAAGGTTCCACCTTAAATGGAGCAGCAGTTACATTCTGCCGTTTCAGTTGTCAATAAATTGCTGGAGTATTTAAGGTGGAAAGAGAAAATTAGCTAGCTAGCTACCGAGATAGCATGCCATTAGTTTTTTTTATGCTTGTTATGAAGAAAATGACCATAATACATTGAAATGATATTAAACTAAATTAATACAATACTTAATGTATTTTTAGCAGTGAAAATTCTCACATTTGTGCGTTTCTTTGGTCTCGTGTTCAGCCATCTTGCAGGTTTTTCTTTTTTTCCCCTCATATCACTCCGTTTGGAGGGCCATGTAGCCGTAACACTTCACCCTACCCCTCTATCTCAACCAGAATTGGGACATCCTACCCCTAGAATGAATGTGCAAAACAGAGGGCTAAGGGCTGAATGGTAGGGGCAAGAGGTGAAATGGGACTGGGCCTAAGCTACTATGACAAAACGCTATGTGCGCTGGAGACAGCGGTCAATGGGAAACAATCTGAGGAAGCATTACAGCTGGATGTTCAAGACACCCTATGATTTAATTAAATCACTTAAGAGGATGTTGCATAGCAGAGTTAAGGAAAACCATATCACAGAACCAAAAGAGGTGAACAATGACAGGTGCCTGGTTAAACCCATGTGTTATGAAGCACTTCGCTCGGAGGGATGGTAGTAAGAACACTTCTTCAGGGAGGACCTTTAAGTTCCATACTGCCGGTCTTACTGGCCAGAGCTGCGGGTCTCACCTCGACTGAATGAGCAGGAGAGATTTAATGGCAGTGCTGAGCCAGCCATCAGTCACGGTCTCAATCTCAGAGCGCACCCTGAGCAGCAGCTCCCTCTTCAGGGGACTCAGCAGAGCTGCACAGAGAGACACAGAGAGACACAGAGAGCAGAATCAAACGCAGTATGAGTGTTTAAACCTTTCCATTCTTCTGTTACAAATGCATATAGAAATTCACCCTCATATGACATGAGCTACACTTCACCAAAGCTTTATTACATAATATCAACATATAGTTGCACTTCCTATATTTGCCATAACGTCAGGATATGTCAGGCACAATTTCAGCAGATAGCTAGTAATGCAGGCCATGATGCTAACTTTGGTAGGTAGCCGTGTGAAAACAGGTCATGTTTAGGTCAGATATTCATCTATGAACAACACAAACATGCACAACAAAAAAATAAACAATGTGAGTATAATAAGAGGTTGAACTCGATTTGTTGACCTTCTGTTAAGTTTCTGCAGCCTCACAACATCAGCTACGGAATAAAACAGCTGAGCACAGACAGGTAGGAGGGGGCAGTATGGCAAACTATAACATCACGATATGTTCACACATTGATTACTCGGATCAGACAAAAAGACCCAGTACAGGCACAGTCAGGCCTTGTTTGGGGTAGGGGGTTATATGCATTTACTTGTTTTCATGGTAACAATCACTGGCCATGAACACATTGTGCAATATACATTAAAATTACCATTAAAAATATTGAGATGCATTAAATCCAGTTACACAGGACTAACTTGCTCTCACTGTAAAGAAACATGAAGATCAGTGTTTTATAAGTACTTATTTTAACCACAATGAAAATAGTTTATCACAGTAACAATGAATGGTGTTTAAACCGTTGTTGTGGGTAGGGGAATATCTGACGATGTGAAAACACTGAGGATGCAAAGAAAGTTTATTTCAAGTCTAGAGCTGAAATGCAGCAGGTCTCACCTCCTACATTCCCTTTGTATCCATTGTAGATCTCTTTGAGGCGGCGGTACCTAAAGGCCAACTTCCGCATCCACTCCACGCCTCCCTGCACTCCTGTAGTGGAGCCCTGCCCTCCTGCTCCAGCAGCTCCATTGAAGCAATCACTTGCAAAGTTATAGTTGCTAAGGAGGAGAGTTTTATAAAAGGTTTTATTTATTTAATCTCAAGAAATCTAAAAACATTCAAAAGAATTTTTGCCATCTTAAAGTAAAAATGAATGCATAAAATATACAGCCAAAGAATAAAATAAGCCAAAAAGAGATATTTGTGAATGTGTGCGTATGGACAGGGCCTGAGAAGACGTTTAATCCAGTGTTTATAATATATTAGTGATTATGACCAAATTACTAGTTTAGCTTTACCTTAGATCTTGCCCGTTGTCATCAGAGGCTACGTCTTCAACGTGGACCTGATCGCACTCCTGAGCTCAGAGACATAGAGCACAGGTAAAAATCCCCACAGATCCATGAGAAAAAAATGGTTCAGTCCAAAGAGAAAGAGAGAAATGGGAGTTACCTCCAGATCATTGAAAAACAGATGAGTGTCTGCTAGCTCAAAAATCAGCTCCTCCATCTGCAGTCCCAGGTTCAGGACTGTGGCTGGGTCCTCGAGAGAGGAAAACAAAACAAACAAATCAGCAAAAACTTTATCACAACACAGAATTTACCACAACACAGCTCCGGTTCATATTACCAGACCAAGCAGCAAAACTGGCTTTTTAAACATGTACAATTTGCCACATTAGGTAAAAACAGCTTTGGACGGTTTGTAGATAGGGACAGGAAGACACTTGCTGAATAACACAAGTTGTAAGTTGATGAAAAATACTGATCTATGATCTGAGAGAAAAAAAAAAAAAACAGATTCAAATTAAACCTCAGAGTTTTTTTTCTCAGTTTTCTTTAGAACTGCGCATTCCAAAGACGTTACCCGTGTGTCTACTCTTTCCTACCCATTTTCAGTACCTTGCCAAACTTCTGTGCAAACGACCCTGTGAGGAGAGAGTGGAAAATGATGATGGTTTCATCCAGATCCCACAAGAAGATTCTCTGTTGAAGACAGGAGAACAAAAGATTAAGTGAAGTTACCGTTTATTCGTCCCTCACCAGGGAAATTCACCTCTGCATTTAACGCATCTGTGCAGCGAAACACCACATACACACTAGCGGGCAGTGAGCACACTTGCCCAGAGCGGTGGGCAGCCCTATCCATAGCACGCCATTTCCTGTCAGCTCAGGGGATTGAACCTTCAGCCCACAACTGCCCCAAAGATCCAGATGAAGGTTCAAATTTAATAACAGGTTTACACTATCATTTTTAAATCATTCCTGTCCATACAGTTTGTACCTCCAGGTCGTTTTCAGGAGACTGAGAACTGTCTGTTTTCTTGGCTTTGCCTTTAGCTTTGCTGGGAGCATTCCTACGGGCGCTTTCATCCTGGTCTCGGGCTGCAGCAGACAGGGGAGCTCCGGCAGGCTGAGACGCACTTGCTGTGAGGGTCACGTCTGGAGATGCGGCTAAGAGAGAGAACTTGGGTCAGGTTTAAAGAGAATCATTTTTCATAGCTAATTTTAGGCCTAGATTTAACCTACTTTAGTTTATTCCAACCATTAACCTTCCTTGCTGCAGTTATTACGCTGAATATTTTTAATCCGGCATACTGAATCAGGGTCCACAAGGCCAAAGTGTGCATGAAAATGGATGCAATTTAAGTAAAACATCAATACCAATAAAACAAATACACTCTAAAATAATATTTAAAAACTTCCACTGTCACTAAAATTCTGTTTAACTTCTGGGCTACATCCTCTGTCATTGCGTACTCTGACTTTGCATATACAAGTAAAGACTTGGACAGAAAAGCCTGTATCAGCATGTCACAGTTTCAAGAGTTTTAAACCTGCTACAGCATCTTCTGCACTCCGCCTGTCTGAACAACTGATCATTCTACATGGCATCTGATGTGCAAACGATGCTCGTCTTCATTTCTTTTCTGTACTTTTGTGCAATTCTTGTCGCTGTCTAATTTGAGGTTGCCAGTTCCCACTCTCCTTTGCCACCTGGGGGTGCTAATGTTCTTTAACTGCAGCACATGTTGCTGCCTATTCATTTTGAATTAACACTCACGCTGTATCACAGGACACCTCAACGTGCTTGAACAGCACTAACTGCTCACTTCTGCACATGTGCCCTTACACATACACACACGTAATTGGTGAACAACGTGATTAGAGACGAACAAATTCTCCCTCACAATAAAGGCAAGCTCAATTGTGGATTCCTGGCTGTGGTTGGCTATGGCAACTCCAGAAATAAAAGGTCCCACAGATACGACGAGCACATTTTAAACCTTCCTTTTCTTAAATTAAGAAATAGTACGTGAAGAGTAACTTTATTTTTTTTTGTCATAAAGTGTTTGATCTTCTTTCAAAGCTAAATATTCTATTAATTGTTGAAATAATTAAATATTGAAACAAATCAGTCTATTAATTAATTAAATAATAAACTCTAACAGCTCTAGATTGAACCTTCCAGACCAAATAAGTCACTAGGAAGCTCTAAGGATTTGTGCTTTACTGCGATATATTGTTGTCGAGTTTTCCCTTTTACTGGATTTAGACGATGTTTCAGAGCTGAGGGGTACCTGGGGTGCTGGGCAGGCCTGCAGAGGCACTGTTCTCAGTCTTGACAGCAGTGTAATTTGGGTCCACCTCACCTGCTCCATCCTCTTCACTGCTGGGTGGAGCAGCTGACAGGTAACTGGGAGGTGGGGAATAGTACTGGGGGAACTGGTTCTGTCCCAGAGAATTATAGCTGGAAAAGTCCTGAAATCACAGAGGACAAAGAAGGAGTCATTTAAAAGTGTTCATACTGCCATTCTGTCGTATTGAAGTCAATAATATTCACATTTAAACATTCATGCTACCAAATAAGACAAAATACATCAAAATAAACAAGATAAAAAATGTTCAAGTTTTTCAGCTGGCAAACTATAATAGCAATAGCTATTATATATTATTATATATAAGCTATTATATTATTATAATAGCAATTTCTTTTATTTGCTTTTATGGTACGCACTCATGCAACTAAAACTCTACACTAGGTAAATAAATAACTGTTTCCATATAATTTTGCATGCATTACAATATTTGATGTGCGCTGTACTGGAAGGTAGCTGTCAATATCCAATCTAATCATGAGTGTGGAGAAAATGTGATCACAAAATAGGGATGCCTCGCAGATGAGAACTGTTTCATAGAATTTCTTAATTGCAATATTAAGTAATTTAAGAAATTCTTCCATAACATGGAAATTTCAGCCTGATAACCAACTTGATCCAGCTGTTTTAAAAAAAGCTTTCAAAGAAACATGTAAAAATGCTTTAATTTTTAATGTTTCCTTTCAAAATGTGCTAAAGCCTCACCTGATGAGTAACAGTGGCTGGAGCTGTTGTAACAGCGGTGGCTGAGGGCATGTTAGTGTACACGCTGGCTGTAGTGAAGCAGGAACCTAAAGGAACAAAACATCCCAGAGGACCCACAGAGACACGAGATACTGTTGCAGTAAACTGAGGAGTACTAAGAACTAAAATATTAAACCAAATTAAATATAAATTGCTCATGAAAATGAATGACACCGTTTTAATGAATGAATTATGAGAATGTCTTCAAATGCACAGCACTGTACTTGATGGGGACGTACATCATGACCGATAAACCTGAAGCTAGTGATTCAACTCCAACCACTGAAATGTTATAAAAAAGTGACAACTAATGCCATTTAATCTGCTCTTTTCCATTAATCATGTGATTGAATGATTTTACTGTTACCAATGCAGATATGCATGCAGGGTTAATCCCTTGGTGGCTCTCTCTTTTTTGGGGGCCCAGAACAGGGCTTGTCAGGTTTATGAGGTTAATCAAATGAAATAGTATTTAGTAAAGAATACACATTTTTTAATAAAAAGCTGTTTTCTAACTTAAAATCTTACCTAAAAAAATAGCTCAGCATATTAATGATTGTCTATATTGCACTACTGTGTAAATGGCGCCTTCAGTTGTGTTCACTGTGTTTTTAAATATAAGAATAACTGAAACAAGTAGTAGTGATATTATAAATGCTTACTAAAGAACAGCAACCAAATCAAGGTCAGAGATGTACACCCATATAGTATCTAAGCATGATCCACTGTAATCTTCAAAAACACAGCTGTATGCCAGATTGTAATCTTCTATAAAGAAGTCAGTGGCAAGCAGAGCGCTCGGCGAGAAGGCAGAAAAACAGAGGGAGTGCAGCAGCAGGCTTGCCTTGGCTGGGGTAGGAGTAGTGTGCCTGGCCCTGCTGAGTTGCGGTATAGGCTGAGCTGAAGTTGAGAAACCCCATCTGGCCAGCAGAGGGCACCTCGTGCAGCAGCCCCGGCTCGTTCTTAATGCCTGGCCACATGGCACCTATGATCAGGCGCGGACAGAGGCGTGGGCGGAGAGATGGAGCGACAGAAGACCAAAGAAAAATGATAAAATAAAATTGAATAAATAAATGGGAGGAAAAATGCAGAGAAAAATTAGAGAGCAGAAAAGAGGTGAGTTGAAAAGTGAATGAAGGAAAATTGCAACGTGAGTGTATTAAATGGTTTAAATGCAGAGTGAGCATTCGTGTTACAGTGGCATGGCAGTGGAATCAGCTGGCGACTGAATTAATGAATGAAAACATGGGTGCTGGAAAGAAGAGCGACAGACCGAATGGGGGCAGCCCGTACGTCTGGCCTGTTTGACTGAAGGTGTTGTACACTGCTGACTGGCCCAGAGAAGGGAAAGCCACCTGGCTTCCATACGCAGTAACTGCAGGGCTGAAAGACAAGACAGAGAGATCTGTACTTTAATCTAATTAACATAGAGCAGGTAACACGAAAAAAAAAAACAAAAAAAACAATAATAATAATAATAATAAGATCCTCATAAGTGAAGACGTTTTACAATACAAGTCATATATCACAGTTTTAGCTTTATCTAGGAACGCACGATGATGTTTGTATTGTACGCTTTTCCAGAGTACAACAAATACCAAATGTAGGTTTGAAATATTGATCAACTCTAATAATCCAAAAAAATAAATTATTTCAGCAATTAACTGCCAATACCGATATGTTATCAATATCCTTCTGCATCGCTACAAAATGCACCAACAAAACATCAGTGTTGCATTTAAAAAAGGTGAGGAAAATCTGTGGCTATAGTGATTTATTCCAATGTTCGCAAATATAAAAAAGTAACCTTTTTAAGAAGGAACAGGTCAAAAAATGATCAAACAACTGGTAACAATAAAAAAGGGCCATAATTGGCTAACATCCAATCCGCTACTATGCAGTTCATCCAGTTACTGTACACAGGCTGTTTACAGGCTCACTGCAATGCTGGTCTAAATATCCATTTTTCATGATCCATGCAGTCGTTTAGTGTTCTGGAAGCGCTAGCGGAGCATCACATACTTAAAAAACTTACTTGCTTCCTTGGTAGATCTGTGAGGTATATTCAGAGGCTGTGGCCGTGAGCTCTTTGCCTGATTCAACTGGGGAAAAAAACAACATTACATACTTCCTGATCATATTTAAACTTGTATAATAACAGCAATTCCACCACCAACAACAACGGTATTAATAATAATAATACCTTTCTCATTATAGGAGCTATCTGTGTCACAGTTCTTGCTTGTTGATATTTCTTTACTTGACTGTTCTTGACTTCCAGAAACTGACAAACATCAAAGAAAATTTAAAACACACGTATGTGACTAACATCAGCTTAGAATCAGCTTGCTGAGTTTCTAGAGCTCTGAGGAGAAAGCAGAGAACTTTACTCACTTGTATCCAGGTGAGTGGCAGATGTTGGAGGGTAGGTGCTGACATCTGACCCCAAAACAGCTGGATCACTCCTGTCAGGGGAGTGACTGTTATCAAAAGAAATCTCACCCCTGCAAAACAACAACTATGATACATGAGACATGTGCTAAACATGTGCCTGTGTTCTCCATACATACAAAACACTGAGGCCCAGCGACAGAGTTAAAGTACTCGGACACGCCTTCAAGCCCACTTACATTTAAATGTAAATGGCAACCAAAATAGGGGGTTCTCTAGGGGTTACTGAGTAAAGGCAAGAGCTACATATAGAACCAGGATGTTTCAAAGAAACATCTTAATGCTTACACTTATCCTCTTTTTGTAGTTCTTTCTGTGGTTAAACGCTGCAGAGACCAGTAACTGTTCACCAAAAAGGGCAGTTTCATCTGAAAGAACCTTTTCTTACATCTATAAAGAATCTTTTTTGCAATAGGTTTATAGCGTGAAACTGTCAAAGCAAATATTATACAGCAAGCCAAAGAAAAAAACTGCAGTTGAACAGATAAAAACAACTGTATTACTTCCATTCGAGTTAAACAGACAAAAAACTACTCGAGTAAAGCGCAAAAGGCATCTGAGAAAATATGTACAGCGATTTATTTGGCAGTTTTTATTTATTTATTTATTTAACAAAACACCAACATTAGAATAAACAAAAAATGGACTATATATTGTGATTTGATGTCAGTCATCATACTAACCTGTATTGCTCTAATGCAGAGGTTTATGTTTTAATGTATTCTAACATTAATGTTTTACTGGCGAAACACACTTACTGCCCAGATCACGTTTGAAAGCTTTCTTACACAGTATGTGTCTGAGATAAGCAGCCAAAAATGACACTGCTTTGTATTAAAATTGACTGAGGCTGTAAGAGACCATTTACAACACAGTGTAAACAGAGATTAAATGAACTGCCATCTCAGTTTTCTGCTCTGGTTAGAACCGGTCCTTTTGTTCTGTCACTACGCCCCAAAACCAAAAACAAATGACGGTCCAAATAAAGAGGGGAAAAAAAACAACGCACCTTGGATCCTTGTCCTGATTGACTTTCAGGTCATGCCGGGCTTTCTTTGCCTAATAAACACAATGGATAAAATATCTTGCAACCAAAATCTCTCTTGTAATAGTCTGATGTATTTACAAAACACGAATTACAAACGCCTATAGAACAGAATAACTTGGTATAACTATCAGTGTAGACCGCTGTTCAACAACAACACCACTTGTTCTATGAAAATTATTACTTTAGTCAGTTCTAACTTACAGTGCAGACTGAAATGCAACTGGAGCTGGGCGAAAAAATGTTTATTAAAATAAACAAAACTGTTCAATTTGTTCAATATCGATACAAATCGCGATAAATGTCAAATCATTTTGAAGGCTGATTTTTGCTCCCGAGTGGGTAATTGTGGTTTTAAACTATCCTTTATGGTCATCATGACAAACGCTTGCCAAACAGTGGAACGTTTTACCAACGTGTCGTTTGTACTGGATTTCTCCATTCTACCGTGGTTTAAGGGGTGAACCACAATATCATCTGCCGCTCGCTGTGTAACAGTACCTGCAGCGCGATTCTCATACACGTCTTTTAGCTACGTTTAAACTGAAACCGGTGCTTCTGTGTCTCGTTTGATCTGCAGTATCATCAGTTCGCTGTGTTGTGCGAGTGACGGACGCTGCTTCAAGTTAGACAGCTACTAAAAACACCTGGCCTGGAAAGACAGCGTCCCCCACTCTCCAAAGCCTCACAGCTGCCTCAGTTTACTTCTGTTTAAATCAGGGCTGTGACTGATATGAACCCAATTCATTCTCTCGCTTTCGCTGCTCAGGAACGCACTAAACCTAAAATACGAGAGAGCGCCGTAACGCGGCGGGGGAGCTGTGAGGAGCAGGCGTGATTTAACGCTGCTGAAGCTTGTTAGGATGCACAGAAAGAGGCGAGTTCACTGCAGGTCAGCTCAGTTACACCACTTATCTCTTCACTCGCACTCGGTCACAGGAGAGCAGCTCTCAAACAGGGAATGGATAACTCCACGGTTCAGATGTTGCTAAAGCATATTTTTGCAACCCATTTTTTACTCATTGCCCCCTCCCTCTCTGTTCATGTCGAAAAACTCGGAAGTGCGCCCTCTCCTGGCGACAGCAGACTAGTGTTGCTTTCCTTGCAGTAGAAAACGCCACTAGGGCTTTTGCTAGAACATGGAAGTGTGAGAACGGTGTACTAGATCAAAAATTTATCGAACCTATCTTAATGCTCAATCGAGAAAAAGTTATATATCGATAATTATCATTATCATTTTATCGCCCAGCCCTAAATGGAACCAAGCCACCATAAGGTGGAAACTATATGTCCAAATGTATCCAGACACCTTTTCTAATTGTTGACATAGGACAGACTATATAATCTCTGTAGAAAAGCAATACAACTGGACGCTCTGGAGCAGGTGCACACGAGCCTAAGATGACCATTCCTGATGTCAAATACAAAGTGTGGGCTACATGGGTATAAAGCCCACACCACTGTTCCACTGCTTTACGGCACAGTGATGGAGCTCCATCCAACACCTTTGGGGTGTTCTGGAGTGGCATTTGAAATCCACTCATCCAATGTTTATAACTTAATTCTCAACGCTACACATTTGCAGTCATTTCAGAATCATCCACAGTTGGCAGCTCAATAAATTCGTCATGAACTCACCGGAAGTTCCGGCACATCCTGTGGCTCCTCCATGAAGGCAGTGAAGTCCTCACTCTCTTGCTTTGAAGTGTCTGCTCACTCACTCTCTACTGCTGCTTCTGCTTTTGTGCAGGCCCTAGAACAAAAACACAAAGATACACTCAGACAGCGCGGATGCATCTTTCTTTATATGCCCTTCCTTTTTTCTCATCCTGGATGACTCGACTTGCGACTGCCCTTATCATATGTGTGATCACGAAGCGGAGTACAAAGGAGCACTCAGCAGCGAAGGAAGAAAGTGCATATGTGCTGGCTGCTAATCCTCTGCACTCTATAGACAGGTGAAGTCCGTCATAGTAGGTGACGCACGTGCAGGTCACCCTTCAAAGCACACTCACCTGATACCTCTACCGTTTCTGCACTCGCTCAGGGATTACAAACCCGAGTCTGCTTACACGAGCTCTAACCTACTTTTAGGGAAAAACTAGCCACCGTGTATTCTTTGTGGACTATGTCAGGGGCATTAAGTGTTTATCCACAAGCTGTCATATCAAAAGGTGGACAGGGATAAGATCTAGCCCTGATTTCATTCATCCCAGAAGAGGGCAACAAGACATTTTATATAAGTGGTGTGCAAGT
Source organism: Pygocentrus nattereri (assembly GCF_015220715.1). Classification (NCBI taxonomy): domain Eukaryota; kingdom Metazoa; phylum Chordata; class Actinopteri; order Characiformes; family Serrasalmidae; genus Pygocentrus; species Pygocentrus nattereri. The sequence continues at coordinate 28,704,276 of NC_051237.1, read as the reverse complement.
AAGGGAGGTAAAATAGGTCAGGAGGTCATCTCATCACGTTTACAGATGATGGGGGGAAAAGCTTATGTAACTTCAGGTTTGTAGCCCTGGGGAGGAAACAGACATTTACTCACAAAACATAAACATGATTACAGTTTGAGAACACATTAACACACATGTAGGCCAAATCAGAGACAGACAGGCATACAAACCTTATTTTCCTAATAAAATTGCACCTTTGGTAACAAAATATGATGTTTAAATCTTCCTACCATCTTTATTTTTAATTTGATTCTTTGTCTTGTTAGCCCTCAGCCCCTCAACATTTTACAGGCAATCTCACCATCATATTATGGGCTTATGTTTTATGTGCTCTGCTACTAACTGTACAGTGCAAGGAATACTGCTGAGAAGTATTTATCTTGGCTGTGAGGGTTCACTCACCGTAACATTACAATACAACTAAACACAAATAAAATCAAGAAAGACTAAAAGGAATTTCCACCTCATGTACCACATGTGATGTGAATGACAATAAAGCCCTATCTTATCTCATCTTATCTAAAAAGTTCTTAGTCTGAAGAACAAAGTTTAGTTCCATATTCCTCCTTGATGCCCTCAGCCAACACATCACCAGCACATCTGACATAATGACATGCTGACTGAGCCAAACCACGCACTGGATGATAACTACACTTCCTCAGCCCAGTATTAACGGTTAATGGAACATACTGTCATACCCAGAACCACCATAATTACACTAATATTATTTGTATTGATTCTAATGTTATTTTTCTGAGCAAATACACTCACTCGTTACTTAACCTCTTATTCACTAAGGGTATATTTTGGTTTTTCCATTTGAATTTATATGACCAAATAATAAGGCAAATTATTCAGTAACTGCATGAAAAAGCCTAAGCCTAAGCCTAACCCAGCATGCGTTTTATGATAACATTATTATATCCTTATAATTCACTGCTGAAAGCCAAAAATCTCAACCGCTCTCTGTGTTATTCTCTAAAAGTGATGTTTCCAGAGCAGATCACTGAAGAGACGCCGTCTGTTTATAGTTTAGAGCCCAGATTTGGGGAAAAACGGGTCGACTTTCAGTAGAAAAACAAACTGAGTTCAGCTTCTTTTATTATAAGGGTTTAAAATGACGTCACCGTCTATTAGACTGGAGAGAAGAGCTACAGCCTCACACGACGCCCAGCTTCTGAATGGAGCTCATGGATATGAACGTTATGAAGTGGAAAAGGTTACATTTCTTTTTAACAGTACATTTCCCATGTACCTAAATCTAAATCTTTGGCACAGTACTTTGTCTTAATTTGCAATTCTACTGGAAAATCAGCCCAAGAATTTATGCTACTTGGGTTGTAAGGCTTTGTCAGGCAGGAGTTGCCTGAGTGAGAAATCATGGCATGTGTTAAAATGAGCTAACAGTTGAGCATGAATAACACATTTCAGTCTCCAGGGAGCAGCTGCAAATGAGGATGATGCAGTTCCACAACTACAGATTTGTTAGCCTTTCTATACCATGTTAATCAATGGTCAGGATCATCATAGGGACCACCACTGAGCAGGTGGGGGGGCTATTCTCAGCACTGCATTGACATTAACATGGTAGCGCTACACTGGTACGAGTAGATCAGAGACAGCGGTGCTGCTGGAGTTTTAAACATAGTGTCCCATCTATTAAACACTCTTACCCTGTTAGTCAACCTTGTAGAAGTAAGAGACGATAGCTCAGCTGTTGCTCCTGTAGTCGACCACATCAGTGTCACTGCAGTGCTGAGGACGCCCACCATCCAAATAATATCTGCTCTATGGTGGTTCTAATCATCGATAATCAGGACAACAGGAGAGCTTCAATATTACAGAGAGAAACAGACAGACTACAATCTATGGCTGCAGAACTACAACATGTCCCTACACCAACCTGCTTCATTAAAACCACCTCCTTGTTTCTACGCTCACTGTCCACCTTATCAGCTCCACTGACCGTATAGCTGCACTCTGTAGTTCTACAGTTACAGACTGTAGTCCATCTGTTTCTCTGATACTCTGTTACCCTGTTCTTCAGTGGTCAGGACCCCCATGGACCCTCACAGAGCAGGTACTGTTTGGGTGGTGGGTCATTCTCAGCACTGCAGTGACACTGACGTGGTGGTGGTGTGTTAGTGTGTGTTGTGCTGGTGCGAGTGGATCAGACACAGCACTGCTGGAGTTTTTAAACACCTCAGTGTCGCTGCTGGACGGAGAACCCAAATAATACCTAATGTGTGGTGGTCCTGACCTTTGAAGAACAGAATGAAAAGGGGGCTAACAGAGCATCAGGGACGCAGATGGACTCCAGTCTGTAACCGCAGCTCTACAGTCAGAGGAGCCGATCAAACAGGCAGTGAACGCAGAAGCGAAGGACACGGGCAGCGTTAGCCCACCCGCACAGTCGGACGCACTGAAATCCCCAGCTGGACACACGAAGCAAACGTCAGCTTCTTATTCGTCAGATTCTTGTTAGAATGTCGCCGTTCCACCTTAAATGGTGCAGCACTCACATTAAAACTACCTAACTGCTGCACCATTTAAGGCGGAACGGGAGAATTCGAGCAAGAAACCTGGCGAATAGGAAGCCGACGCCAAGCTCGCAGTGTAAAGTCTGCTCTGCCAAGGCGAGCGGCCGAGGAACACCCAGATGTGTGGAAAACGCCGCTTTGTTCAGTCGCTGCGCTCAGAAAGTCCAACAACGCAACTTTTCTTAGCCGTTAGCATCCCGAGCTATCTCCCATTCACGCAGCGTTAGCTTTAGTCGGTTAGCCTAGCCGCGTTAGCGCAGCGGGTGTTACGGGGGCAAAGTAAACGAATTAAACTGACTTTTAAAAACAAGATATTGGAGCCGAAGTGCCATTAAACCGCACGCCGAGCTGTTAAAGCGGGGAAACGCTTACCATGACACTGAGCTGTTCGTGTTGTGCTAATGCTAACCGGCTAACGCCCTCGCGCGAGCTCTTCTGTGTTGTCAGGGACAACTGCGCAGCAGGAAGCTCGGACTGCGCATGTGCAAACACAAAAAATTTATTTTATATATAATAAAATGAACAGAATGGAAAAACATCACTAAAATAAGAATTGAGTCTACGCGATGCAGTATAAAGCGTGGTATAGTATAAAGCATTTTGTGTAACGCTGTGGCAATAGCATAATGTACAGCGAATGAGCTTAAAGGGGAACTTCACCGTTTTTCTAAATTTCTACATCATTAAATGATTAAGATTGTAAACAAAGTCCGAGCGGTTTGAGGTGACATGATTCATTGTAGGGGTTCAGATTTCATTACAGTGGTGGTGATAGGAACCAGGGGTGGCAATGTCTACAACACAAAACTAGCCGTTTTATTTACTAATCAAAGCCACCAGTGAACCTTATGGCTTATATGTTTTATATGTTGCACTGATGATGGTGAAATAGTGCAGAATCTGAAAAAAACAAGAAGTTTTATTGGGGATTATTTTGCCTGCATGTAGACCCACCTCCACAAATGGATGAAAATAGGAGGATTAAAATACATTTTAAGCCAAAACTGTATCACAAAACCAGTATAAGGCAAAGTCTCAGTCATCAGTCTTCTGTGAGGGAGCTTTCAGAGGAATTACACTCTTCAGACATCTGGTTCCTCATCACTCCTGTCTCATATCCCTGGGATCTCATTCATGAATGTAGAGCGTAGAGCAAGTAAAAGCCCACTGTTTTCTTTTTATCAGTATCTTATTAATGAAAACATTCACAAAGTAACTAAACACCCCTCTAAGAAAACTGTGAAAAGTACTAAGTAAGTCTTAAAGAAATAATCCTTAAAAATCAAATATACAAAATCGGCCCACTCACCCCAAACATAGTTGATGACCACATGTTTGGTCTAATTATTATTGGTGTAAATAGGGCTTAGTTAGTTTTGCACTGGACTTTTATCAGCTACACTTTAGCCACATCAGCCTCATAGCTCAACTACAAAAGTAAAGAAGCAAACGTCAGACACCAACTATGTCTCGGGTGACAGACTGCACTCGGGATAGGAAGAACACTGTGTGTGTTACATTACTCAGTCAACTCTTCTTTTAACAGCCCCCAAGTTGTTCTTGTTGTACATGCCTGCCTCCAGTGTAGTAACCCCCCCCCCGCCCCGCGCCGCACTGCACAGAAGGGGGAGAGGTGTCTTTTTTATAAACCTTTCCTGTAAATGACCCCAGCCTGCAGGTCTTAGTCATTGATTTTTATGGTTCTGACCTGCAAGCTGTTATGAGGAGAGTAAATGTTTGGTTTTCATGGTTGTAGAGACAGTTAGTTTTATAATAACCATTACTCACTATATAGGTGGGACTGTCGTCCATCTGTTTCTCTGATACTTTTTTAGCCCCCTTTTACCCTGTTCTTTGGGTGGTGGGTCATTCTCAGCGCTGCAGTAACACTGACGTGGTGATGGTGTGTTAGTGTGTGTTGCGCTGGTCTGAGTGGATCAGACACAGCAGTGCTGCTGGAGTTTTTAAACACCTCAGTGTCGCAGCGTCCTGTGGACAGCGTCCTGTGACCCCTGATGAAGGACTTGAGGATGACCAACACAAACTGTGCAGCAGCAGATGAGCTGTCGTCTCTGACTTTACATCTACAAGGTGGACCGACAAGGTAGGAGTGTCTCATAGAGTGGACAGTGAGTGGACACAGAGTTTAAAAACTCCAGCAGCACTGCTGTGTCTGATCCACTCGTACCAGCACAACACACACTAACACACCACCACCATGTCAGTGTTGCTGCAGTGCTGAGAATGACCCACCACCCAAACAGTACCTGCTCTGTGAGGGTCCATGGGGGTCCTGACCACTGAAGAACAGAGTAACAGAGTATCAGAGAAACAGATGGACTACAGTCTGTAACTGTAGAACTACAGAGTGCAGCTATACGGTCAGTGGAGCTGATGAAGTGGACAGTGTGTAGAAACGAGGAGGTGGTCAGAACATTACGCCTGACCGGTGTAAACTCCTGCAATGTGGTAAAAGACCTAGAAATGGGTGGACCGTCTACTTTCTGTGTGCAAACAGCCCCAATATCAGTTTGCCCAACATATTAGGAATACGCTTGTAATCACCCAGATTAAAAGTTAATTAATTTATTTAACATTTAATAAAGATCACAGTTAAATATTTCATTATTCTAGGGATTTAAAACATGGATCAGTAGTATAGTACATCATGGCATGTAAATAAATATACATGAAAAAGTATAAAATAAAGTCATCACTTCCAAATATGGAAGAAAATAAACTTGAAGTGTATCGTTTCTAAAGAAGGTGACGAGCGGTTTTGGTCCATTATTGAACAACATACAAGTGAAATTCACACGCCTCTGTTTATGAAGGTGCCTCTAGGAAAGGCCTTGTCTATGTAATGTAACATGATGCTACCTTCCCTAATGCAACATCATCTTATCTGAACAGCAGTCACTGTCTGCATATCAAGTTTATTGTTCAGTGTAAAGTGGCGTTTCACTGCACAGCGGTCTCTGTCCGAACAAGTGGGGTAAAGGGAAAAAACACACAGGAAGTACACAATGTGCATAAATTAGCTGGACAGGCACGCACTGCCAGGGAAAGCACGTTCACAGTCCTTTCTGTGCTAGAAGAGCCGGATATGACCCATACAGTTTCAGCACAGTCAGAATGGTCAGCGTCTGCCACAGACAGCAAACATCTCAGACGACAACCGCGATAAAATCATAACAACATGTGAATATTAATTATTACTGGTACAAAATATACAGACCGTCCTCTGGTTTTAATGATAAAGTGATTTTATATTTCTATCAACAAGCAAAAGTGACCTATCACACATCATAACATGGTATAAAAGTGCTGGCTTTGGAGAAAGACAGGAGAATAAAGTACGTGTAAGACACAAAAGCTCCATTCAGTTGTTTATAAAGACCTACTCGTTCTACCGTGATGACGATCTACTCGATCACAGCTAAGAGATTCTGATAATGGAAGAAATATGATATATTGGAGGAAGCAAGATGCAATAAAAATGCCAAGCTAAGTTATTTAATCTTCGTGTCAGGCAAAAATTTGAGGTTGCAGGTATTAATGTGTGCTTGGGCCCAAAACATGCCGCGCGCCACAACACAGCCAATTAGAAATGTGACGCTCGTCTTTATTACAGAAGAAACTTAAACTAACATAAACGTGTAAGACGTCAGACTTGTAAGTCGTACTTTTCTTGATCCTTTTTCCCCCCAGTGTGCAACAATGCAAAAAAGTACCATTTGACTTCTGGTCTTGAACATTCACCATAAAAGTCCTCAAAAGTTTGATCTTACGCAAAAAAATAAACCCACTAAAGTCAGAAAGGCATCTCGCCCAGTAGCTGGTACCATCATTACAGGGCCAGGAGGCCAAAAGCCTTCGTCATTATAATTGCTGTATGTTTTTCTGAAAGTTCAGGCACTTCTTCGCTTTCCGTCCGTTGTGCTCAGTCCAGCTTTACGGTAGTCAGAGAATATAGTCCCGACGCAAACTTGGCACACGTAGCATCTGCTCTAGAAGCAGTCTGAGATATGATCCTGCTGATATCCATAGAACCCAGCACGGACGATCAGATGTCCACAGTGAGTCAATCCTCATTCATACAGTACACGTGAGCAGAATAGCAGGAAACGCTAAAATGCCAACAACGTCCTCCTCCTCTGTGGTCCCTCATGTGCGCTAATAAAGCCTGGCTCAGTCTCTCCTGTAGTCCGGAATGGGGGGGTGGAATTGTACATTTGGAGGAACGTGCTGGATGTTGGAAGCGGCTACTGGAAGGTAAGGTCAGCTGGAGGTCCGTAGGAAAATCCCGGGAAAGCTCCGGCCGCCTCTCGGATGCTGCTGGTCACGTGCAGGTTGTCGGTGTTGAACAGGGAGGTGGACACAGGCAGGTGTGTGAACTCGGGGTCAAAGTGCCGGAGGTCAGTGGGACCAGTCTGTGAATTCAATAAAAGACTTATATTTAGTGTGTATATATATATATATATATATATATATATATATATGTATATATATATATATATATATATATATATATATATATATATATATATATATATATATATATATGTATATATATATATATATATACTTACATCACACATATGCTGTAAAAAGGTGAACAGGGTAGGAGGCTGACGCATGTTTGAGGTTTGAATTCATAGTAAATATTGTTTTAGTTCGTCTAAACTAAAGTTTTGCTTTCCATTGTAAGTATTTGAGCTGTGAAACTAATGATGAACTGATCGTTTTACAGTGAACCCATCTTATATACATAGATTAAGGGTGTAAAACATGTTTATCTGAAGGTGGCAACTGATTTTGGAATGTTTGACTCAATTATAATCAATTGTGATAATATTCATAGACATTCTTCAGCTATTTTTAAACAGAAAGCTACAAGAAATTTGTTTTTATTACTCTTTTCTGTTAAAAAATAATCCTGAATCATATCAAAATAATCCCATTGAGTCAGATCATGATGCACATGAATCTTTAATCATATCCTAAAGAGTTTTACATCGAATCAAACTGCTGTCAGGTCTGAGAATTGCACTTCATACATGCATGCAAGTGTGCAAGCTGGTGAAAGAGTTCCTCTTACCACTGAAGGGACGAACGGAGGCGTGATTTTTCTGGCCATCAGGTCATCCCAGTTGATGGGAGAGAAGAAGCTGTGGTACTTGAGCTCCAGCTAAAGAGACCAATAGGACAGTCAGGTCCCTCGCACTGTAATTACACGTATGATATGATGTCAGCATCATGTTTAAGACTAGACACTTACAAAGTCGTCCTTCACCCCAAGCCTCTTGGTCCGGTCCTTCTGCAGCAAACCCTCGAGCAGCTCGCGTCCAGCGTTGGACACGTTTGGTTTCAGCACCAGAGACTTATGAAGGATGTTGTTGTACATCTCAGCTGTGTTGCGACTGTAGAAAGGAGGCTAGAGAGAGTGAGAAAGACAGAGAGAGAGAGAAAGAGAGAGAGAGAGAGAGAAAGAGAGAGAGAGAGAGGGAGGGAGAGAGAGAGAGAGAGAGAGCGAGAGGGAGGGAGAGAGAGAGACAGAGAGAGAGAGAGAGAGAGAGAGACAGAGAGACAGAGAGAGAGAGAGAGAGAGAGAGAGAGAGAGAGAGAAAGAGAGAGAGAGACAGAGAGAGAAAGAGAGAGAGAGAGAGAGAGAGAGAGAGAGACAGAGAGAGAGAGAGAGAGAGAGAGAAAGAGAGAGAGAGAGAGAGACAGAGAGAGAAAGAGAGAGAGAGAATGAGAGAGAGAGAGACAGAGAGAGAAAGAGAGAGAGAGAGAGAGAGAGAGAGAGAAAGAGAGAGAGAGAGAGAGACAGAGAGAGAGAGAGAGAGAGAGAAAGAGAGAGAGAGAGAGACAGAGAGAGAAAGAGAGAGAAAGAGAGAGAGAGAGAGAGAGAAAGAGAGAGAGAGAGAGAGACAGAGAGAGAGAGAGAGAAAGAGAGAGAGAGAGACAGAGAGAGAAAGAGAGAGAGAGAGAGAGAGAGAAAGAGAGAGAGAGAGAGAGACAGAGAGAGAGAGAGAGAGAGAGAGAGAGAGAGAGAGAGAGAGAAAGAGAGAGAGAGAGAGAGAGAGAGAGAGAGAGAAAGAGAGAGAGAGAGAGAGACAGAGAGAGAGAGAGAGAGAGAGAGAGAGAGAGAGAGAGAGAGAGAGAGAGAGAGAGAGAGAGAAAGAGAGAGAGATCCAATTCAGACTTTAAGTCTCAGTAACATGGTAATAAGCCGTCTTAAGTGCGGTTACAGCTTTTCCTTAACTTAGTTCTATACTCACCAGTCCATATAGCATCTCATAAAGGACTGACCCAAGGCACCACCAGTCCACTGTGCGGTCATATGCCTGTTTCTGTAGGACCTCAGGTGCCAAATACTGTGGAGAAATATTTGTATAATTAGGTGATTTGTTTCATGTGCAGCTTTATTAGGACTATTTAGTAAATCATTCAAATTTTCAAATATATGATTTTAGTAATAAAATAACGAGAATGTCTGATGTGACTGGAGGAACTATTTACAGTGTAGTACTGAGATGGAAGCAATAAATACAGAACACCAGTTCATTTTTAAAAAGAACCTTAAATTTTATTTTGCCTAAAAATAGTGCACTTTCTTGAATATTAGTACATATCTATTTAAATATATTCCATAAATAATGTATTATTTTTATACAATTTATTCTAATACTCTAATAGTTATAACAACTAAAGAATGAATGAACTGGAGCACAGGAGGTACTAGTTTACCTCTGGAGTTCCACAGAACGTAGTTGTTGTTCCGTTGGGTTCCAGTCCCTCTTTGCACAGGCCAAAGTCAGTCAGTACAATATGGCCCTGAGAGTCCAGTAGGATGTTCTCCGGCTTCAGGTCTCTGTAAAAAATCATGTGTTCAGATGCCAAAGCTGCTACACAGACAGCTAATTTGACCGCAAAGAAAACTGGGCCAGGTCGTCTGTCTGCTTCCAAATGTGTCCACTAGGGGGCAGTGTAGGACCGTACCTGTAAACGATGTGGAGAGAGTGTAGATAGCCGAGAGCGCTGGCGATCTCAGCAGCGTAGAACCTGGCCCTGGGCTCCAGGAACACCCTCTCACGCTGGAGATGGTAGAACAGCTACAGAAGACAAGAGCAAAAAGCTCTGAATGAAGACCCTGACTTGCCTACTGTGAACTGGGTCGCTATCAGAAGCAGCTGGCTGTTGATGTTTGTAGCTTTAATGTGTGTTAGTTTGACTGTCAGTCATTTATACTGTTTCTCTGAAATGTTCTTACAAGTTCTGAGTTAATCTACTACTGCTTGTCACCTCACCTCGCCTCCGTTGATGTAGTCCAGCACAAAGTAGAGCTTGTCGGTGGTCTGGAAGGAGTAATGCAGGCCCACCAGGAATGGGTGTTTGATGTTCTTCATTAGAACGCTACGCTCAGCCATGATATGCTTTTGCTAGACAGAGAAAAGATGAACGGCTGTTAATGTCGCCCACCTGGACTGAGAATAGTTCATAGCTTATCTGTTTCGACTTGATTAGACTGATTAATTCTTTATAGCTTATAGCTCAGGTCTCACCTCCTTCTTCTTCAGAATGATTTTCTTCTGCAGCACCTTTACAGCATAGTACTGTTCAGTCTCCTTGTGTCTGGCCAGCAGAACCTGAAGAGAAAACAGTCTTAGTGATGAATCTGAATTCACTGAAACAGTGTGGAATTATTATTATTATTATTATTATTATTATACAGGGATAGACTCTGCTCACCTTTCCAAAACTCCCCTTGCCGATGATCTTCAGGTAGTCAAAGTCAGACGGTTTTATCCTGTTGGACAAAGATGCGTAAGGCCGGTAAGCTGGCTGAATGCAATGAACTGATAACAACTGAATCAATGTGAATTTGTAGACTGGCTACTTACTGAGTCTCCTCGGCCAGCGAGCTCCTGGGGGAGGTCAGGCAAAACTGGTTCAAGAGGACGGAGAAGATTGCGTTATTTTAGGCATTCAGGCATGCAAGTTACACATGAAACCGGTGTTAACGTACCATCGCTGTCCGAACAAAACCAAAACCTCGTATCTCCGGAAATTTACAGGGGAAGGAAAAAATATCCTTAACGTTCAATGGAAGTTGATGGAAGAAGATTTTGAGTCTGTAAGATGTCTTGTGGCCCACTCAATGTGAAATTCTGACACAATGTAAAGGACACTCTTTTGTTCAAATGATGGAGAAAAAATGGAGATACATGTTTGTTTTTACTGGGACAGCGACGACATACAGAGACATTTAAATCCTGCTCACCTGGTCTCTCCCTATTTCCTCATTCTGGTTCTCGTCAATCTTCAGGAAGGAGTCTACCTGAGAACTAAAGAGGAGAAGATTGTGAGATGCGCAGGAGCTGATGCTATGACTTCGCCCACCAGTAGATGGCAGCATTGACAATGTTTGTGATTACGACACGCATTGTGAAGTTGGGGCGGGAGGCCAAACATGTACAGTGTTAAGTGATGATAAAGTTCCTCTTTATTGGAATGGGCTTGTTTACACTCAGCCGGCCTACATCAGCCAGGCTCATTGAGACTGCGTAAGAAGGTCACAGCCTGCCGTGAAGTGTTTGGTTAACTCTGTCCAAGCAGCTCTGACCATAACTATGCGGGGTCTCCGTACTCTCGAGGGTCTGGAACATTCTCCCAGAGAAAAGCATCTGGCTTCTGGAGGGCCGACAGATGAGGTGGTCAGGGAATTTTCCACTGGGGCGACCTACATGGCCGACACCGAGACCAAATGAGCTGGTCCCTATTCACGCTTAATGCAATTAGTCGGCTATCCTCGTCTAGGGGACATGGAAGATTTACTCAAAGATGCTTACTGAGCCTAAGAGGCGGCGGCGGTAGCTGGGAAGCAGGTGCTATTCTAGTGCTGGCTTTGTGTCGTAAGACAAGAGATTACACTATTAACGGAAGGCACAGCCGCACTCTGCTACAGTTGCATGCTTCTAAAAGGATTACTGCGCCACTGAACACTGACCTGGGTTCAGTTGTACAGATACGCTCATTAGGTCATTCTAAGAAGCCGAGATGAATGAACGGGAATTTTCCAGCGTGCCAACCGAAACCCTACAGCGGCTCAGCCGTGGCCGTGTGTTATCTGTAGCTCTACATTTAGGCGGTATTGACATTGTCTTTGCATGCATTTGCATTCACATCCTATCTGAGCAGGAAATCAGCTACTTACTGTTGGCAGATGTGAGGGCTGGAGACCAGCTTCTGAATGAAGTCGTTTAAGCCCATCTTCCTCTCTTTGATAAAAGCTGCAGTAGAAAGAGAGGGATTTACGTCAGTCGGGGAGCCACAGGAGGAGGTCAGTGCAGAACTGCACCCCCCCACTCCCCCACAACACAAGCAAATGTTGAAATGTACGCTGGGATCTCATCGGCATGTAATACTCGTACAATCCGTTTATAATAATCCCAATTACACTGGTTATACAGAAATTACAGACTGTGAGAGCCCTTCTGTTATGTATTTACACCATGCTTTCTGTCTGGATTACGCAACACAGAGGAAATTCCACCGGGTCTCAGTGTGAAAACACTGATATCATAAGAAGGTAAATAAAAGCATAGCCCACACACACACACACACACACACACACACAACCTAGCATGTGCATATACATTTAGAGAGACTAGGATATTCATAGAGATTAATATATGATGCGAGGTTCTTTAAAACAGACATACAAACAAAAACAAGCTGCTAAACCCAGAGTGCCGTAAACTTGACCCTCAGCGGCTCCATAGCTGGTCCAGTCCAAATCAATGGGACTTAATGCCTCAGCCTGAATGACTGAACAAGAGCAAGCCTGTTTCTTTAATCCGCTGCATTAATACTATTATATAAACACTCAGCCCATATATTTTAATCCTAAATCTTTATTACTACTATTCTGTACATTTGAGTTATTTTGTCCACCACTTGCACGAATATAATTAAGTAAATAAACACTTTTCTTCTTTTTTTTCAGTCTCAATTAAAATCACTGGTACTACTGTTGGCATAATTTCTTCACCCTCTCTTATTTTATTCATTATTATTATTATTATTATTATTATTATGATTATTATTATGTGTAATCTGACTAATTTCCCTGATCCAGGCTCTAGTAGTGAATCCTAGTCAGTCCAGTTCTGTACGTACCGGTGAGGACGGACACGATGCCCCTCATCCTGCAGTAGGTCAAGTCGCAGCGAGCCTCGGTCACAGCCATACTGATAAAATGCGCGAGTTAGATCCGGAGGGCACCTGATCCGGGTGTACAGGCTGGCCGTGTTCGCCTGCCGCCTCCTGCCTCTGTCTACTGGCCGCTGCGGCGCTCCGCGGCTGTTTTATACGGAACACGTGGTTTTGTGGGTCTGTCCGTTTTTTTGCTCTGGAGGCGAGGCCGCGACGTCACCGGAGTATCCGAGGCAACGGCGCCCCCGCGACGTCACGGACTCCCCGCAGTTCCTCGCTCTGCCTGTAGGGGCCGCAGCGCAGCGCCGTGCAGCAGCCGCTTGTTACATCAGCGCATTTTAATCTCCAAGCTTATTATTGATCATTTGATTATTGATACTGTGATTTTCTCTTTGGCTACTTTAATCATGACATGTATACATATATATAAAATGGTATGTATCGCTGCCGTCAGATCAAAATCTCCAACACGGTCACTTTACAGGAGAATTGATGATTTACTTACTGTTATGCACACCTTGTTAGCAAAGTAATACATAAAAAAAATTAATAAATGCATTTACAATGAGAAACTCTCTCTCTCTCTCTCTCTCTCTCTCTCTCTCTCTCTCTCTCTGTCCCCCCCCTCTCTCTCTCTCTCTCTCTCTCTCTCTGTCTCTCTCTCTCTCTCTCCTCTCTCTCTCTCTTTCTCTCTCTCTGTCTCTCCTCTCTCTCTCTCTCTCTCTCTCTCTCTCTCTCTCTCTCTCTGTCTCTCCTCTCTCTCTCTTTCTCTCACTCTCTCTCCTCTCTCTCTCTCTGTCTCTCCTCTCTCTCTCTCTCTCGCTCTCTCTCTGTCTCTCCTCTCTCTCTCTCTCTCTCTCTCTCTCTCTCTCTCTCTCTCCTCTCTCTCTCTCTCTCTCTCTCTCTCTCTCTCTCTGTCTCTCTCTCTCTCTCTCTCTCTGTCTCTCTCCTCTCTCTCTCTCTCTCTCTCTCTCTCTCTCCTCTCTCTCTCTCTTTCTCTCACTCTCTCTCCTCTCTCTCTGTCTCTCTCTTTCTCTCTCTCTCTCTCTGTCTCTCTCTGTCTCTCTCTCTCTGTCTCTCTCTGTCTCTCTCTCTCTCTCTCTCTCTCTGTCTCTCCTCTCTCTCTCTTTCTCTCTCTCTCTCTCTATATATATATATGTGTGTGTGTGTGTGTGTGTGTGTGTGTGTGTGTGTGTGTGTGTGTGTGTAAATAAATCAGTGTTTTAAAACTTTTAAAAATGTAATTTGTATAATTTTTATGTATTATTATTTTATTTATACCTTTATTATGACTGCTATTTATTATTATACATTAATTATTACTGTATGTACAGTATGAGTTAATTGTAGTGTTATGCCTACCATGTTACATTTGGAAGATAATACTAATAATAATCACAATAATAACAAATACATGAATAATTCCATTTGCAGCTGCAGTGAGAAGCTCTGCTCAGCTATGAATGCACTGACTGTCACAGTGCAGCTAATCCAGCAAGGCAGAGTCTCATATACAGGTGGTGGCCTGTTTTATGGTGAAGAGAGACTGTGAGTGAAGCTGATCTGGCCTACAGTTAAACGACCCAGAGATATGAAACCTAGTGCTGCATTCATTTAGTAGCTACACTTGACTTGACGGCCCAGGACTGTAGCAGTCAAAATCCCTTTGGGGTTATTCTCTGTCACTCACTGAAACTGGGTTAGCAAGCTTCTTGCTATTTGGAGTCGCCTTGTAATTGAGTAACACTGATGGCTATTTTAAAAACTTCTTCTTCTTTCGGCTGCTCCCTTCAGGGGTCGCCACAGCGGATCATCTGCCTCCATCTTGCCCTATCCACTGCCTCCTCTACTTTTACACCAACCATCTCCATGTCCACCTTCACTACATCCATAAACCTTCTCTGAGCTCTACCTCTTCTCCTTCCACCCGGCAGCTCCATCTCCAACATTCTTTGCCCAATATATCCACTATTCCTCCTCAACACATGTCCAAACCATCTCAACCTGGCCTCTCTGGCTTTATCTCCAAACTGCTCCACCTTCACTGTCCCTCTGATCTGCTCATTTCTAATCTTGTCCATCCTGGTCTCTCCCAACGAAAATCTCAGCATCTTCATCTCCGCCACCTCCAGCTCAGCCTCCTGTCTTTTAGACAGAGCCACAGTCTCCAAACCAAACATCATAGCAGGACGCTCTGCTGTCTTGTAAACCTTCCCTTTCACTCTTGCTGCTGTCCTTCTGTCACACATCAGCCCTGACACCCGTCTCCACCCACTCCATCCTGGCTATTTTAAAAACAAGAAAACAAAAAGAGACGTGCTTGGCCATTCATGCATATTCTCCGATTTGGCCTACTGCAGTTATAGAGAGATGGATAGATCGCTTTATTAAGCGCAGACGGAAAGTCTTCTACTGCAGCAGCACAAAGCACAGTGCAGAGCAAAAGGGCAAAATGAACAGGACCGACAGTCTTACAGTATTTACAGATGCATAAATGGAAAATAAAGAGAAATAAAATAAAATGAAAAATATAATAAATGCTATGTGGTTGACAATGCAGTGGTTCATGTCCCCTCCACCGAATGAACATGTGACCATGTACTGCATGATATGAATGTGACGACTGTAACTATATATACACACGTCGCTGCTGTCGGAACAAAACCAAAAGGGTCACTTTACAGGAGAAGAAAAAACCTGCTGCGCTTTTAATGGAAGTCAATGGAACCAGATTTTCTTCAGAGTCATTTTGGGCCGTTTCTTTTGGCTAATTTGCCATGAAATTTACACACAAAGAACAACAGGTATTTTCAAATTATGTCAAAAACTGAAAAATGTTTTGTTCCAACAGCCGTGATATATATGCATCATATATATACATCATATATATACATCATATATATATATATATATATATAAACCTTTAGGTGTCAAAGCGAATGTTTAACCAGTTTCCCTCAGCAGGGAGTTTATCACAATATACATTAGAATAAATTCACATTCATAATTCAGATAAACAGAAAAACAATAAACAGTAACAAGAATTTCTCAGATCCATATTTTTCCTGGACACCTTCACAGCCGCCACAGAGACTCGTTAATATCATCAATTACATCATGAGCTCAATTTACTGAGCACTGATTGGTCAAACCAGGAGCTGCTTTTTAACTACATATAATACTGGGCTTCCTCGAGGAGGAGAGGCTTGGAGATGGGTAAACAAACACATCCAACATCCAGAACATCACTGTTTATATATAAATATATAGTCATTATTAATTAATATTCTATATATTTTGTTTATTTAAAACTTTCCTCAGCAAATAAACACAAACTACACAAATAAACAGATTTTGAAAATGTGTCTTGGGTGCCTAAGAGTTTCGCACAGTACTGTATATATGTATATAATATATATATATATATATATATAGTGTAGAAATGTGAAGAAATCATTTACAAAAATGTTTTATACTTTTTTAATGGATTTTCTATTTCTCGACTTTATTTATACCAATATTATTACTGGTATTTATTATTATACATTATTTATTACTGTATATACACTATGAGTTAATTGTAGTGTTATGCGTCTATATGTACAATAACGTATATTAACAGTTGTGCAATATGACATTTACAGTTACGTAAACAAAGTGACAGTGCCAATATCTGTGTACAAATAGCGCCACTGCAATATGGAATATGTATAAGTGTATGATCAAAGTGGCAGGGCATAGTAATATGAGTGGAAAGATGTAGTAATGTCCAGTTGGTGCCCAGTGAGTCTGTCCTGTCAGTGGCTGATCACCACAGTGATGAGCTGTGTAAAATGATCACACTGTAAGTCGCTCTGGATAAGAGCGTCAGCCAAATGCCGTAAATGTAAACCTGGACAGCTTTTCTGAAGTAGGTACAAACCAGGGCAGCCAATCAGAGCTTATTTTCATATATCCGTCTGAATAAAACAGCATGCTAAGGGATAAAAACAGAGGCTGGAAAATGGTCGTGTAAAAATAAACTATGACCACGCAAAACAGTGGAAAAAAACGAATACATGAAAAACAGGGACTTTTAATTCTCACCACTTTAATGTTACGTTTCACGCGAGAAAACGTTTGATCATAATAAACACTGATGACTATTTTACAGCTCCAGCATTACATATTAGTATTGGCTCCACGCTGTGACCTTGATGTGTGACGTGATTCGACTTTTTACCATGGCAGCATCTGGGATTATACAGCTGTGGCAGATGAAGTCTTCCCAGTAATAAAGCAGCCCTATTTCACCATCATAAGTCCTGCCTTAAAGCTGATTAAGATCAATTTCCGAACGATTCACTGATTAAACACTTTCAGGCCAAGGTCGTGCGAACACTCCTCAGCAGTGGCTTGCGTAAGCTGATGTGACGAGCCTCTCCTAGTTGCCCTGGCCGCAGCTACAGCTGTGATCCACTGACCCTGTAAGTTATATAATTGTGTCATAACGGTTTGAGCTGTCTGCTGCCCACCAGAGCGTAACCACTCAGTGGTACAGTGGTCAGAGTGGTCTACTGGTGGTCTAAAATCCTCTTTTGTTAGTGCTTTACAAGATTTGAGGTGCTATTTGTTCCAATGTTTTTGTATCTATATATGTATGACTTTATGTATGTGTATGTATGTTTGGTCATGGGCTGGAGGTCACTGGGGGCAGTCTTGGGCTTAGGGAACCGGCCCTGTGACCAGAAGGTCACCAGTTTGATCCCCAGAGCCGACGGTACGTGGCTGAGGTGTCCTTGAGCAAGACACCTAACCCCCCAACTGCTCCCCAGGCACTGCGGATATGGTAACTTTTCAGGAGAAGTAAAAAACACACTTTATTTTAAATGTAAATCAACGGAAAAAAACTTTTTTCCAAGTGATTTTGAGTCGTTTTGTAACATGACAGAACCACTCAGACGCTCGCGGATAAAATAGGCAAGAAAGGCTTTACTGTTAGAATCGTCAACCAAAATCGTCAGGAACCAGGCACAGGTCAAATCCAGCAGGGGCAGCAAGTAAAGACAGAAAAACATAACAGGCAAAAATAATCCAAAAGGGATCAAATCTCAAAACGCTGCTATAATGGTGTTTTAGCACGGGTACACATAGGAAACTGCTGTGCACATACTGTATGAAACACATAGACCATAACAGCTCAGCTGATACGATCAGGTCACATCATATCAGCTGATCTAACGGGCTTCACGCTGAAGGCCTGAGGCCAATCGCACTCTGCCTTCACGAGTCAGGAGGCCAAGGCGACGAGGAAAGTTCCTTTTCGCAATGGCATCTATTCTGGTTTCAGTTTAAACAATCGAGGCTTGACGGTCGAGAGAAAACTCCTCCTGAAAGGCCGCGTAATTTCCACAGCGCTGCCAAACACAAGCAGACAGGCGGTGACGTTTACCACCTCTTTCCTCTTTATCAGGGAATTGGAGCAGAAATCTCGAGTAGAATATACAGCATGTCTTGCACTTTTACTTAAAACACTGGTTCATAAAAATCAAACGTGCACAGTTTGGTCTTCCCTCACCACAAAGGTAGTCCACCAGTCTGAAGTCAGCTTTCTTAATTTCGTCCTGGAACCACGGGGCTAATGTAGCTCCCACTCTAAAGACTTGGAAGTGGGAACTCAGAGCTAGGAGTTGTGTCATTTTCCACCTCTGTGAGATCAAACTACAGAAATCATTTAACATTCAGATGCATTTACTTTGTGTAACCAGCGAATTTAGAATCACTCGGAGAGATTTGCCATTGCGTTGACTGATCTACGGCAGATCTCATTTCAAAGTTGGGAAGCAGTGCCTTATTACTACTGACAGTGTTAGCAGTCACGTTGCTATGACATCTTGCGCTGAAATCGAGGTTGCGAACACCTTCCTGACTTTCTGAGCAGGAATTCCCAATTTGGCTTTTCCTATTTGGAAATTTTGAGCTTAAGTTGAACGCCACATGATTCCCCACCAATTAGCATGGTGCTAACTGCACATCTAAATCACCCCATACTTGCCTCAGACTGTCTGGAGCTCTTGAGTAATCTGAACTTGGCTTGATGATGTGGTTCCTGACACTGTATAACTCACTGTTTTGTGGCAAACCATGGTTATTAGAACTGGGCCTTCGGACCATAAATGCCCAAATTCAGCCAAAAACGTGAAATATCATCTCTGTTGTTATGCTAATTTCTGCGAACACCCCTGGGTTTACGTTTACGGCATTTCACAGACGCTCTTATCCAGGCAGGGACTGAACCCCAGTCTACTGTGTAGAAGGCAGAGGTGTTACCCACTACACCAACCAACCTCTACACTACACACTTTCTAATAGTATGTTACCACTAAGCTGATGGCGATTCACATGAACATTTTATGGTCATTCTAGATTAAAACAGACATTTGAAGCTTTTTTTTCTGTTTGCTGTTTTCCATTTCTAAAATTTGACTGGAACCTGTTTAGACAATGGCTCATATTCACGAGCCTCAAACTTCCCTTGAACATCCAGAAGACCTAGACTGATGGCTTTTTCTCACTAAAGTGGTCCAATTGTAAGTCAAAACATGATTGGTTGAGTCCTTAGTCAGTTCCTAATGATTTATTAGTTTATCTAATACATAATCTAGTGCATATGTCTAATAAGGACATATTTCTTTTTGTTTCACAAATGTCTTTAGGCCGTCTCAATAAGCCTAGAAGGCCCTGAGAGTTCCCGTCTGACTAACTATGAACATGGTTAAAATGCTTTTACATTTCATTAATTTTATCAAATAAAAGTATCTCACTATATTGGCAAACATTTTTTTAAACAAGTAAATATATTAAACAAGTAAAATTGTCTGCCTATATAGTGAGATGCTGACTGACTTACTTGATAAAAGTACTTTAAACAAGCAAAAATGTCTTGTAGTAAGTTAAAAAAAAATCTTATAATAAACTTAGAACAATCTCAACATGATGAATATTTAATATCTTGGCTAGATTTAAAATCCTTTCACCATTGTTGCAGAATGTCACAAGCCTAAAAACAGCAGCAGCCAGTAGAAGCCTAAATGTATCTGTCCTCTTGCTCTAAACGGGTCTTAACCCTGTAATCAGTGAGGGGGTTTTACTCTAAACACGTTTGTTTGGTACTTTTTGGGGGAAGCATATACACAGAGCTGGAAAGTCTCTACCAAGCTATCTGATGCTGGTGCAGAGCTGACTTTAGACAATGAGCTTTGAGAAGGTGTGTTACACAAGAGCGGGATCAGGTCACTTCATATCAGCTGATCTAACGGGCTTCACGCTGAAGGCCTGAGGCCAATCGCACTCGGCCATCTCGAGTCAGGAGGCCAAGGCAGGAAGTGCCTTCTCGTCGTTTGCAAGTGTCAGGTGACGAGGAAAGTTCCCTTTCGCAATGGCATCTATTCTGGTTTCAGTTTAAACAATCGAGGCTTGACGGTCGAGAGAAAACTCCTCCTGAAAGGCCGCGTAATTTCCACAGCGCTGCCAAACACAAGCAGACAGGCGGTGACGTTTACCACCTCTTTCCTCTTTATCAGGGAATTTGAACGGTAGCTGGGTTAGTGTAGAAAGTGTTTCAATGGCTCAGAGACAGCAGGCAATTTGATTCAGTTGAGTTCAGACAGTTTGGCAAAGCTGCCAAAGCATAAATTTCACTGATGTTTTAAAATATGATGTTTTTATCATTTTAGCTTTGTAAGTGCACAGCAGCCACACCCACACTCCGGTGTGTTTTCACTGAAATAATGACTCAAGTAGAAGAACCTTTTCCAAAAAACAACATGATTAATAAAGTTTCAGGTCCAAAAACTCCTCCACTACTGTGTTCCCCTAAAGAGCTGCAGTGCAACTTCTTAGTACATGTACTGTAGTCCAGAACGCGGCAGCTCGGCTCGTCTTCAATCTGCCCAAGTTCAGCCACGTCACCCCACTGCTGCGCTCCCTTCACTGGCTTCCTGTAGCTGCATCAGATTTAAACCCTAATGCTGGCCTACAAAGCCAGAAAGGACCAGCCCCTACAGACTTGATGACAGTGGTGAAATCTGGAACTGGACCACGAGCTCTTCGAGTAAGAACCGTGGAGTAAGAGCTCAGGTCTGTCTTTCTCTCTGACCTACTGGTAACTAGCAAACACACTTTCTCTACAGAGACAAAGCACTTCTTGTAAGTCGCTCT
>NC_051237.1:28575795-28675795 GCF_015220715.1 Pygocentrus nattereri | reverse complement strand
CCGTTAAGTCCCTGATATCACGCTGCTAACAGTCCCGACTGTTCAGACTGGCTGACCTGCTTTAAAGCAGACTGAGTGTAAACAGGGGGTTTAGCTTTCCCAGCTCCACAAAACTGAGACCACTGAGATTTTCTCACAAAGGCAGGAACTGATGCTGTACATGAAAAACGGGCCTTTCCCATCAGACAGGGTCAGGTAGCAGACCTCTTGGTGACCTGATCGGCTTCCTCATTCAAAACTGACCAGAGATCAATAATTGCTCAATTTACCCATCTATGCTTTGTGTGTTCATAGCAACTGTTGCTAGGTTGGACAAGCTTCACTGAATAGTGACAAACACCAATCTACCTAAAGAGAATCTGTAGTAGGGGAGTGCAGGGAGGGGCAACTTAACGTAGGCCCCAAATTACCACAGACGTTTGACATTGTTACAGAAGGTCAAGAAGTGTGAGCTTCTGGCCACTTTACCACATATCCTAGCCACAGTACCCCACCAAAATTCAGAGCGACTGGTCAGTGTTTTAAAGAGATGCGTGCCAAAGAGTGTTTTCAGGTTTTTTATCCCTCTTTATATTAAGTGTCTCTAATAACTGTGTAGACAAAACACAAAAACAAGGCAAACAGAAACAGGTGCAAGTGGTGGAGGGCAGTATTGTTCGAACCCTCGTAGAAGGACAGGCTGAGTCAGAGGAGCCCAAACTGAAGGCCCTCCATTCAGACAAATTTACAGTGAAATTCAGACAAAACTGTTATAAAACAGGTCAACGTTCACGGCATGTCGATGACAGAAGGTGGACGAAGGATCAAACCTTGATCTTAGCTGCCACACTGCAGCATTCATTGTACAAATTTTTAAAAATCCCCAGTCAGTCAGTCTGACATCATCTATTACACGTCCTACTGACAAACACTTTCCAACCTCGTTTGCCATCATTTGGGACAATGCTGCTTTCTATCATTCCCTCTTTTTCTATGAAAATGGTATAGAAATATCTCAGATGAGAGAGAGGCAGAGAGAAAGAGGATGGTATGAGAAGTGGCTTTTAATCAGTCGGCTTTCTGTATGTTTCACTGTATAGAGCAAATTAGAGTCCCTGCTATTCGACAACTGCTCTACAGACACGTATGACAGACAGAGATGATTAAAAACAGCATTCCTGTTGATGTTCCTCTAATGGCCTTCACATTTAAGCACAGTGTTGGCTGAATCGTCTTACCTATGAAGGACTTCTTGCCGTTCTTCATGTCCGCTGGTGGCTGCAGAGCTTCTTCTAGTGTTGGGGATTAAGATCAGAAGCAGGTTTTCTTCTTACATAGGAGTCCTTACGAGTGCATCGCTCCACATCTGTGGTCCAGTTCGGAACACCGGCGACTCGTTTCCTTCACTACACTTCACTATAGCTTCTCTTCTCTCTCTCTCTCTCCCTCTCTGTGTGTCTCTCGTCCCTGGGGCTCTGTGACGCACCTGTCCTCACCTGTTCCTCCATCGAAGCACTAACAAAGCATTTCTCCAGGTGTCAGGTAACAGGGCGTCTCGCCAGCATCACACCTGCCTCTAGGGGAGCTGTCTCTAGGTTACACACATAAACAGAGTTATAAAAATCTCTCCCTCGACTACAGCCGGTACAGAATGTTCATATATTTAGACTTAAAATACTTTACTGTCTATTTTATTTACATAACATGGATTTTTTTTCTTGCAGAAACACTAAACTATACATACTGTAACAATAGAATTTCAAGATTTACATCTTGATTTACATCAGCAGGCCCTCCAATTTGCTGCTACGGCTCCATTCCATCAACATTTTGAGATTTCTGTATTACTCAGTCATTTAGACGCATTGAGAGTGGTTTAATGTGAAGTGGTTCATCGTGGCGAAGTCCTCTGCCAGGCGAGCCGCATCCTCTCTGTGTGGAGTCTGCATGTTCTCCTTGTGTCTGTCTGGGTTTCCTCCAGATTCTCCGGTTTCCTCCCCACAGTCCAAAGACATGCAGTCAATCTAATTGGACATGGTAAGTTGCCCCTAGGGGTGAATCTGTCTGCCCTGCGATGGATTCACGACCTGTCCAGGGTGTATCCTGCCTTCTGCCTGATGACCACTGAGATAGGATCCAGCACCCCCTGCAACCCAGAAGGAGAAGCGGCTTAGGAGGTGTGTGTGATGGCTGGGAGCATCCAGGAGAATCTGCAATCAAATGTCTTTTTTAAAAAATCAAAGAAATTCTTGTTCCTTTTTTCTATTATATTTATGCTTATTTACACCTGTTTTAAAGATATGTGGTGATTTCACAAGCAACCAAAACACACTCACAGGCCTGCTTTGAAATCAGCTGTTAAACTTTCTCCTACTGTCTAATGAACACATTCTCTGCTCCTGCGTCCTTCTTTTGTTCTTCTTTTGGACGCTGTGAACCGGTGATATAAAACAATGAGTCAACACCTCTCTCTCTCCAGCTCCGTCGCTCTGGGCTTTTAAGGCTCAGCATTTCCACAGCAGGTGAAAAAGTGAGCACACCTGCAGTCCAGAGGCAAAAACAGATCACCGATGAGCAAAGGAAGGCTGATGAGGAAGATACGGATTTCAATATATGCCCACAACACAATCCCATCCGGCCCGGTATTTACATTTTCTATTGATATTAGCCTGTGTCTCAATGTGCTGCACTACAGTCCCCAGCATGCAACATAATGTGTGCTCTGACTTTCCAACCCAATAACAGTCTATGAAACAATGGTTACACCACAGCTCTACACCAGCCACATCACCAAACACACTAACTGCATTTCAGCTGCAGTTCAACCAATATAAACACCCAATGGCAGCTCAGCAGCTCAGAAACTGACACCAAGCATTAATGAGCTCGCAGCAGACAAAGGACGGCCAGTGTCTAGTTCAAGCAAATAGGTGAGTTTAAAAGACTGAGCTCCTGTGGACAATTACGCCCAGATTTTCATTGTCCCGTAACATTTCAGGGTTTACTACAGCTGCCTATATTCTACTGCTGAAGATTCTGTGCATTTAGAATAAGCAGTTTACAGCACAACATTCATTTAAAGTGAAATAAAAAGTTTTTCTCTGGCCCACAGATCAGTTGGGATTTTTTAACCTCTATTCTCGTGGCTATATTTTGGTTTTTCCATTTGGCAAATTATTCAGTAACTACATGAAATTGAGGTAAATTTTTATTTATTTTATTTTTTTGTAAAATTCCCCCTCAGATTAACAGAACGTGTGTTTTCTGATCTCCACATTTCACTACACGCTCACAATTTACTGCTAAAGGCCAAAAATCTGCGCCGCTCTTTGTGTTGTTTTCTAAAAGTGATGTTTCCAGAGCAGATCACTGAAGAGACGCCGTCTGTTTATAGTTTAGAGCCCAGATTTGGGGAAAAACGGGTCGACTTTCAGTTGAAAAACAAACTGAGTTCAGCTTCTTTTATTATAAGGGTTTAAAATGACGTCACCGTCTATTAGACTGGAGAGAAGAGCTACAGCCTCACACGACGCCCAGCTTCTGAATGGAGCTTATGGAGTATGAACGTTATGGAGAACATGACCGAGTGTGGTTTGGGACCACCGGTGGTCCCGAGGAATTAAAAAGGTTAAAATGTCCCCTTTACTGGTTCAGGCGGACACCCCTGGCATAGAAGAAGATG
Organism: Pygocentrus nattereri; assembly: GCF_015220715.1. Taxonomy (NCBI): domain Eukaryota; kingdom Metazoa; phylum Chordata; class Actinopteri; order Characiformes; family Serrasalmidae; genus Pygocentrus; species Pygocentrus nattereri. The sequence goes on along the minus strand of NC_051237.1, from coordinate 28,672,134 downwards.
TGGAAAACATTGCGCATTCGGGAAAGTGCTCTTTTATTTCAATCAAGGACTTCAAAACACAGTGAGAAATGCCCAGCCGAGCGGTGACCCCAACATGACCCACAAAGGGCAGCCACTTTGCATGGCCGCACCTCCTTGGCTCCCCAGGGCAGCGCACTCCATAGCGGGCACCACAATATCATCACTGTAAAAGTAAAAGGCAGCTCCTGAGCTCAAATTATGTAAAAAACTAAAAAGTCTTGTGTTTTCTGCAGTTCATGGTCATGCTAAGTTGCCCCTCCATGGTTTGTAGGTATTATTTCATAACTGTGGTATGTAGGTAGATATGGCCAAGCAAGTTCACTTACTGCTTATGACATTAGGAGCTGAAGAGAAGTCCTAACCCTAACCCTAATCCTAACCCTAACCCTAACCCTAACCCTAACCCTAACCCTAACCCTAACCCTAACGAAGATGAACACCAGCATAATTACAGTGACAGAGAAATCAATTCAACCAATCGTGCTTTGGTAGCTAATAAAAAGGCCCAATTTTGTGAGAAATAACACAACTCTAGGCCTTCTGGTAGTTCTGCATACATCACTGACTCTAAACACCGGCAGCAACATAAGCCGTCACATGCTGGGGGTTAGGGAACTGACCTTGTGGCTGGAAGGTCGCTGGTTTGATCCCGAGAGACAGTCCATGACTGAGGTGTCCTTGAGCAAGGCACCTAACCCCCAACTGCTCCCGGGCGCTGTGGAAAGGGCTGCCCACCGCTCTGGGCAAGTGTGCGCACTAGCGTGTATGTGGTGTTTCACTTCCCAGTTGAAATTTCCCTGTTTAAAGAATGGAAAACAATGGGCTGCTAGGAATGGAAAGCAGCAGCAGCTCTATATCAGGCCTCTCTACTCAAAGAGTCACTGTGAAACTGCTACAAGGTAAAGGACACGCTAATATATGTATCGCAAGGTCCAAGCCAAACATGCAGAGTTATTCTGAAGCTTCCCATGTCGGTGTGTAATCTAGAACCACCAAATAATCTTCATGCAATTCCCTGTTTATCTTAGTGCTACTACAAGCTACTAGAATCTCACATAAATGTTAGCAGACATTAACGTTAAAATGGGTTTTTCCCACATTTTGACTTTGAGTTTCGATACTGACATAAATTGAAGGGTTAGGTTTAATAGTTTATTTAGTTTATTTTAATAGTTTAAATAGTTTATTCAGTTAAATAGTTAACACACTTTGGGGGGGGGTCTCTCTAAAGTCATGAATTTCACTGAATTCCTAACAGAAAATCAAATCTCCTCCTCATTAAAACGATAAAGTCCTCCACAGCCATATAGATTCCTCACTCTTTTCATGAGAGACAATCAAAATCCTGATGACTTTGCGTCTGTGCAGCCTGTTCATTTGGTTGGGTTTTAATGGCCTGTGGGTAATGGAGAGAGTCCGGCCTTACTGAGGGAAAATAGCTTCAAGCGGGCCGCGGCAGGCTGTGATATAAAGCAGTGGGGGGTTAATGACTCACGGGGGCTTTAATGAACCGCCGGCTCTATTAAATCCATATCATCACCCACCTCCGTCCAAGGCCGCCTCAGTGTTTATAACCTCGCTTTGCTCTGCTCAGCTGCAGCAATAGTTTCTTTATCGACTCTGTGCTACGTCTGTGTATTCAGGTCTAAATCATATTCTAGCTCACTGTGCGCTCCACCAGAGCCACCTAGACACTGCTACAACGGCTGGTCCGTGCTGCTGAGCACACACTGGGATACCCACTAACCTTTTCGGTGGACTCTTCACCTCTCAGGCTCTGAGGCTGTGTTCACATTAGGTTTGTCTGTTTTTGTGACACGTTTCCATCTGAAGGATCTCTTATGAGAAAACGCTTCAGAAAGTCGATGTAGGAAATGGAAATTCTTGGTAATATTTTATAAATATTGACAAAACATTTTTCTCTTCAACTTAAGCTGAAAGTATTTTTTTGGTACTCAAAATATTGAAGAAAACCTAAATTGTAAGTTTTAAATTTAGTAATGTGTGACTGATTTCCCTCACATGCCTTTTGTAATTCAATGTATCAAGTATTACGCAACATATTTGTAACCAGTTTGTCCAATAACTCTCTGTGAGGGAACTTTCAGAAGCATTAACCTCTTCAGATGTTTGGTTCTTATCACCATTTACATTTACAGCGTTTAGCCGATGATCTTATCCAGAGTGAATTACAGGAAGAGCTTCGTCTGTCTAGAGAAAGTCTCTCTGCTAGTTACCAGCAGGTCAGAGAGAGAAAGACGGTCCTGAGCTCTGATACTGATAGAAACACAGTCACTGATACAGAGAGAGAAGGAGCAGAGCTGAACTCAGAACAGTGCAATACAATAAAATACAATATATTTCAATAAGTGCTGTACAATACATTTATAAATGTATATACTGCATAAAAAGACATGTCCTCAGTCTACGAGAGACTCTGCTGTTCGGACAGCCAGTGGGACATTCCACCACCTGGGTGCCAGGACAGAGAACAGTCTCGACGCTGGTCTTCCATGCGTCTTGAAGGATGGCGGGTCAAGCCGAGCTGTACTCGAGGCTCACCGCCGCTGTGAAAAACTGAAAAAAAAGAGGTTTTTCTAGACTGGAGCATTTCACACCAATCTGCACTGACTGACCTCTTAATAATGCAAAACTCTAGAAAAATTTGTGAAATTACACTTTAGGACAGGCTGGTTATGCAAACAGTTCAGCACTGATGTTCTGCTCGGAGAAGAGAAAAATCTGATTGTGAATCCTCAGTTAGTAAGAACCATCATAGAAATGTGTTCCCGCCAGCAGAGAACCAACCAGGGTTCATCTGGAGGCAAAAGAAACCCGCATTTTTCTGGAGGTCTAAAAAGGTTCAGTTGTTCAGATGTAGAGCCCAGTATGGGTGGAGTGTCCACATCTGCCAAAACACCTGAAACCGGTATGAAAGCACCTTTTGCTAGTGGTAGAATGATGCACTGAACAATGCACACCTAGGGCGAGTTCACATTTGGTAGGTTAATTTGACACTTTCTGCCCAGTTTTCTTTGTCTGAAATGCTATTTCGGAAGTTTTGGAGGTTAAGGAGAATTGAAGTCAAGACAAGATGGGCTAGGAAGGCAAAGTAAAACCCCCACATCACTGCCACTGCAGGGCGTTTTGGCTGGCACTGGAATAGTGATGTACAGGTCCACTGTGCAGTGATGTTGCTCACTGGCACAGGAAACTGTGTATATAGAGGAGAGTAAGGGTTCTATTAAATATCAATGGAAGCAGATGTCCCATAGTCAGGGAAGAAATAAGGTTGGATTAATTACTTGGACTGGACATTACAACAAGACAAGGATCCAAAACATGCTTATATCTTTAAGTGGCTCAAAAAACCACGAGATTATAGTTTTAGAAAGGGTGTCTGTGTCCCCCAGACATAAATACTATTGGAAATCAATGGTTAGATCACGGACATGCTGTGGAGATAAGACTACCATGTGAATATATCTGAACTAGAAGTGTTCTCTGAGAAAAAATTTAACCGAGAATTCAAAGTCTGTTAGCTGGCTACAAGAAACATTTGGATGCTGTGATTTCAGCCAGTGGGGTTCCTGCTAAGTTCTGATTGAAAAAGTGTCCAAACCTCTGCACAAGCTACATTTCATATTTTATTTTTTTTCCAATATGTAAAATTCACTAAATAATAATCACACACATTCTGGGTTGCAGGGGTGCTGGAGCCTATCCCAGCAGCAGTCAGCCAGAAGGCAGGATACAGCCTGGACAGGTCGCCAGTCCATCACAGGGCAGAAAGACAGACACAGACAGTCACTCACACCCAGGGGCAGTTTACCATGTCCAATTGGCCTGACTGCACATCTTTGGGACTCTGGTCACCCGGCCAGGGAATCCAACCCAGACCCTTCTTGCTCTGAGGCGACAGTGCTACCCACCGCTCCACCATAAAAATACAAAAAAAGAAATAATTGTGCTTTGAGGTTTGCATATTTAATCTTGTTCCATGCTAACGTGGTTTTAACTTCTTTTCCCCTAGAAATGGAACTGAATGTGTTATTTTACCAGGGGGGCCTATCGGTGCTGTACTGCTCACAGTCGGCAAGAAGAGTGAAAGTTTTTGGTTTTAAACGAAGACGCCGCCAGAAAGAAAACACAAATTAGACTTTCAGAACTGATAAAAGAACAGCAGCAGAAACAGGAAAGACAGAAGGCTGTATTAGTTATTTATGAAGACACACTTAACGTGTTAACAAAACAGAAGCTTGTGTTATTATAACAACCCTCGTCAGATGGAAACAGTGTGATGGTTAGTTAGTGGTTGGTTAGTGTAGTGGTTAACACCTCTGCCTTCTGCACTGTAGACTGGGGTTCAATCCCCACCTGGGCAAACACCCTACACTAAACCAATAATAGTCCTTGGGCAAGACTCCTAACACCGCCTTTGCCTCCCTGTGTAAAATGGTCAAACTGTGTGCCCTCTGTTTGTGCTATAATGCCATGTTCTCTCCACCACTGACATGTTTAGCTTGGACGTGAAGGCAATGGTAGAAAGTTGGTCCATGGCTGTTTGTTTTGAATAATGTATTTGTACTATTCCAGTCAAACTCTCTTCATTAAAGGGGTTGGCTTTGGCAGCCAAGATACAAAACTTATAAGGAGCAGCAAACAGCAGTTTTGGCCAGTTACATACAGCCTAATGTGTCATCTTGCAGATTCAGGCCTGCTGCATGCCAAGTTTAGCTAGAATTATAGAGCTATAATAAAACGGGTTGTGAACACGTGAATCTCTGCACGTGTATGAGCGCTGAATGGGCGAATGGATGCTTTCAGTTTTAAAACAAGACATTTGGAATGTGTCCCGGTCTTGTTTTAAAACTGAAAGCATCCATTCGCCCATTCTTCGCTCATACACGTGCAGAGATTCACGTGTTCACACGTGTTCCTCAAATACTTGAAGAGTAGACTAATTAAAACCTTCAATATTCTGGGCTTGGCACAAATCTGCCCAGACAAATGTTGCACTATGTAAGATTTTTTTGTTAATGAAAGTAGAAAGATGTATCATTACTGAGTGAGCAGAATAAAAAAAGCAGGTAATTACACATTTCCAACAGAGAGGTCTCCAAATCCCTAAAACATACATAGTGCAGCTTCAAGGATAAAATGAAATGGTTTGAAACAAACAAACAACAAAAATGGCCAGTTAATTACAGATCTCTCAGAATCGCTTTGCCCTGTGAGAGATACTTTCAAGATGTTTCATTGTCATTGTCCTTCTAATCAGGCCAAAAACGTAGATTACAGAAGTCCTACTTTGAGCTGCTTAGCCTTCCCCAAGAGTAACAGCTCTATTGTCTGTTACGGGGTTTCTGTTATTACATTGAGGCTTTTACGAACAGCACTAGTATTACTGAGTTAGTTCTGGATAGAGTGAATTAACGGGAATTTGCTCTGAAATTCCTGCTTATCAGACCTGAAAAACAATGCACATCACCGACTCATACTAGATTAAAATCATAGATCTTAATCACTCAAATTACAACACCTCAATTACTTTCACTCAAGCACAACTAATCCAGCTCCAACACGGCTTCAGAGTTTAAGGGGTTGAAATGACTTAATGTGTTGTTGAAAGCGTTTTCTGATGGATTTCATTTGAATGATCCAACTGGATGTTTAGCAAGAATGAGATGATAGATGGTATGCTGGGTATTTCTTGGCTTCCTCATTATAAGCACCGCCATTTCAGAGAAAGGCCATGCAAAGGGCAGGCAGTGAGTCTAAATTGTCTGTGAGGTGTTTCCTCCAACTCTATTGACATTTCAACACTATTAAAATGCCTGACAGGCTAAACACCACACAGGTCATGGCCCTTTAGACTCTCTGAGCATGTGAACTGAAGCTGGCGGAAAGTTTTGATGGCTCTGCTTTAGTGAACTTCCCTGTTTTTTTAGGATGGCTCTGAGTTTTTGTGTCAGAAATATTTCCCCACACATGGGTGACCCAATTTATTTTTGGTATTCACACAGAAAACAGAAGAAAAACCTGCTTACTTTGATCACTGTACTGTAGCATACAGTATCAAGGGTAAAGCCCTAGGAGGAACTGATACTTTTATAAATGCTTTATACTTTTATAAGCTTTAAGGTGTTGGTGTTAGATTTAGAACACTCTGCTTGTGTCAGGAAGCATGTCAAAGGAAAAGAAGTGAAAAAGGAGCTTCCAAATCAAACAATTCCAGTGTACCTCCTAACAACCACCTGGAAGACCTGGTAGACCCCAACACTGCCCCCATCACATAAACAGCACTGAAAGCTTTGGTCTCTGAGAGAGAGGAGAAGATCAAGCTGCTTCAGATCTGAAAACATCCACAGGTGTTTCTCTCCATCCTTCCACTGTGAGAAGACCACTCAGCGCTGTGGGTCTGAAAGGACATGTAGCTGATCAAGAAGAACCTCACTGAGAAAAGGAGAAGCTGAACAATGGACTGACCACCCCAGAGTCCAGACCTCAGCACCACTGAATGGGTTTGATCACTTCAGAAAATCATCAACCGGCTTCTCAGACTGAGCTTTGGAGGCGTGTCTGCAGGTTCTTTGAGGAGCTGAAGGTGAGGCTCCTGAAAAGAATGGAAGCTGGAATGAAGGTAAAGAGTGGACACAGTAAACACTGAAATAACTGACATGATGTTTAGCTTTTCTGAGTATTTGGGTTTTTTCCCAACTATGGAAAGTGTAGAACTTGTACTAAATGGCTGTTTTGACTGGAAATTAAACAATGAAACGTGGTCTCTGACTTTTGCACAGTGCTGTATTTTAGCCTTACTGTGCTGTGCTGTGTTTCCACCTTGAGATACATTTGACCGTATAATGACTTGCAGGCTAAACAGTCCTATACCATGAAAATTATGATAGAGTCAGTGATGAAGTCACATATATGAATATACTGTTTAACACGTTCTCCAAAACACTTGTGAAGTTCACCAAAGTCCTCAGTGAGTGAGGGGCCGCACCCTGCTGTAGTGCTACTCAGTCAAACAGAACCGTTTCACAACTCTGAATAACCCTCCAGCACACTCAGACTGAAATACACAAACACAGGGCCGCTTTAGTGTTGTGTCAGCGTGGTTAGGTGCCCCGTCACGCTGCCAGGAATCGATTAGAACAGCAACGGTTTGCGGATCCTGTAATGATCTAGAATGAATGATTTTTGTAGGTGTGATACGGTGAAGGCTGCTTAATAACAGCTTAGTCTGAGTGCAAACAAAACCTTTCCAGCTGGATTTAAAGGAAGCTTTTGTGAACAGAATCATCGTGAAGGTTTATTTGTTCCTTATCTTCAAAGAAGTCAGGCTGAAAGACACATTCCTTAGTCAGAGATGAGGAAGTACATGTTAAATACACTCTCCATTGTCTAATGCTGGTTAATCATACTGAAGAGTTTTCTTTCACATTTTTACCTTTGATCCCATTTGAAAGTGTTTATTTTTACTCCGCTGTATGTTTTATTTCTGTAAAGCAGTTTGTCAGTTTATCCACTTTATATATACATAGATAGACACACACACAAACACACACACACACACACACACACACACACACACACACATATATATACATATATATGCACACACTACATTTCCAAAAGTATTCACTCCCCCATCCAAATCACTGAATCCAGGTGTTCCAGTCACTTCCATGGCCACAGGTGTATAAAGCCGAGCCCCTAGGCCTGCAGACTGCTTCTACAGTGGTGTAAAGCGCCGCCACTGGACTCTAGAGCAGTGGAGACGTGTTCTGCGAGCGACAGAGAACTTCAGATTGAGCAGCGTTCAACTTTAACTTCAATAATTAACACTTTCAGACCGCTAACCCCTCACGCCTTTTTCCTCTTTTTGTTTTCTCCCTCTCTCTTTCTATTTCTTCTCCTACACAGGTTCTCCTCTGCCCTTTCAACATGGCGTCTTCCCAGGACCGAGCTCTCCAGGCCCTGAGCTCTGAGTTGGTCCGGCTGGACCGTCACATCACCGCCCTCCTGAAGAGGCAGGACGAGCTCCTTCAGCGGAAGTCGCAGCTCGAAGCCTCCCGGGAAGTTTCCCCCTCGGTGGTCGCGCCAGCTTCGACTTTTCAAACCCCGGAGACGCCGTTCTCACGCCAGCCCCAGCCCCACCTGGTCCCTGGGAACGCCAGCGCCGCAGACGGCCTTCCAGACCTTCACCGCCACCCCAGCCGGTCTTCACCTCCTGAAACCGATTCTCCGCCCTCAGCTCACCGCCTACGCCTTCACCTATGCCTCGGGCCCCGTCGCCCGCCCCAGCGCCTCGGCGCTCCGCACAGGACTCGGTTTATGTTATTGGTAGCTCTATTGTCCGCCATGTTAGAGTAAGAGGTGTAAACAGCCGCGCCACTGTCTCCTGTTTTCCGGGTGCACGGGTTTTAGACATCGCCAAGCGGCTCCCCTCAGCCCTCCGCAGACGCGACGCCTTCGGGACCGTGGTTATCCACGTCGGGACCGACGACTTCTCCGACCGGCGCAGCGAGGTCCTGAAGGAGCACTACCAGACGCTACTGGACACCGCCAGGAAGAAGACGGACGCCAGGATCGTCATCTCCGGCCCTCTTCCCACCTACCGGCGGGGATCCGAGCGGTTCAGCAGGCTCTTCGCGCTGCAGTCCTGGCTCCGCGGCTGGTGCGCCTGCAACGGTTTGGGCTACGTGGACAACTGGTCCTCGTTTTGGGAGCAGCCAGTGCTCTACCGGAGGGATGGGCTTCACCCTAGTCCTCTGGGGTCCGTCGTCCTCTCACGGAACATCGAGAGGGCCATCCGCTGACTTCAAAGCGCCCACGTAAGTAGCGGCAAAAATAGAAACGTTACTGCTCACCATGCTAGTGTTACTGCTAGAAATAAGCCGATTGCTAGCACTTCTACAAATGCTTATTGTGTAAATACAATTGAGACCGTGTCTGTTCCCCGAATAAAACAACACATCAAAAAGCCTCGAAACGCTTGCCTTAGTAACCTCATTCATATCAGACCAGTTACACTGGTTTACAACGACCGCACCTTTGGTCTAAAACTAGGACTGCTTAACATTAACATTAGATCCCTGGCATCTAAAGCCATCACTGTAAATGAAATTATTACAGATCATGGTTTTGATGCTCGGTGCCTCACAGAAACGTGGATTAGACCCGATGAGTACCTTAGTCTAAATGAAGGGGGGATCATGGTGTGGGGATGATTTTCAGGAGTTGGGCTCGGCCCCTTAGTTCCAGTGAAAGGAACTCTTAAAGCTTCAGCACCAAGAGATTTTGGACAATTTCATGCTCCCAACTTTGTGGGAACAGTTTGGGGACGACCCCTTCCTGTTCCAACATGACTGAACACCAGTGCACAAAGCAGGTCCATAAAGACGTGGATGAGCCAGTTTGGTGTGGAAGAACTTGACTGGCCTGCACAGAGTCCTGACCTCAACCCCATAGAACACCTTTGGGATGAATTAGAGTGGAGACTGTGAGCCAGGCCTTCTCGTCCAACATCAGTGTCTGACCTCACAAATGTGCTTCTGGAAGAACGGTCAGAAATTCCCATAAACACTCCTAACCCTTGTGGAAAGCCTTCCCAGAAGAGTTGAAGCTGTTATAGCTGCAAAGGGTGGATTGACATCATCACTCAAGTTCATATGCGTGTGATGGTAGATGGAGCAAATACTTTTTGTAATATAGTGTATATATATATATATATATATATATATATATATATATATGTATTGGAGGCACGGTGGCGTGGTGGGTAGCCAAGGAGGGCCTGGGTTCGATTCCCCGTCCGGGTGACCGGGGTCCTCTCTGTGTGGAGTTTCCTCCGGGTTCTCCGGTTTCCTCCCACAGTCCAAAGACATGCAGTCAGGTCGAGTGGACATGCTAAACTGCCCCTGGGTGTGAGTGACTGTCTGTATCTGTCTGTCTGCCCTGTGATGGACTGGCGACCTGTCCAGGGTGTATCCTGCCTTCCGCCCGAAGACTGCTGGGATAGGCTCCAGCAGCCCCTGCGACCCTGACAGAGAAGCGGCTTAGAAAATGGATGGATGGATGGATGGATATGTGTGTGTATATATATAAAGCTCAGGTTTGGTTCCTGACTCCTTACTTCACTCCAGCCTGTTCAGTTCTATTTGCAGCACCTGGTTTAATTTAATGAAGGGCTTATTAGAAAAACTGGGCACTGGGCCGTATTATAAATAGTAAACTTCTGTGAGGGGAGATACATTCACACAGGGAACAATCAGATAAAGCTTACTGTTGAGTTATTTTCCTCCATTCTAACCTTTTCTTCAATAATCCTGTTACAGTATTTAGGTATATGTGTATGGACTGTAATGTTAAGTATTATTTTCCTGACAAAATACATTTACTACCCACATAACCAGATAAACAGGCCCTCCAGCAGAGCCTCTCTTCTACAACCTAAGAACCGCTCAACCAGTTTGCACTGAAGTTTATGTAGTTATTGAAGTCGTCCTCTTGGTTTTACAAATTAACTAGAATATGTAATAATAAGCATTCCTTTCATTGTCTTGCCAACAATCGTTAATAAAGGGCTATGCTATTAAAGCCATTTGGCTCTGAATTCCGTCTGGAGGACACAGACGGACAGATGGAAGGGAGGGAGAACTTTTCGTGGACTCAGCGCAGGTAACAGATTGAGTTCAGGCCGTGTCTAGAGCACGCTGTAAATAGCCTTTGTCCGGCGCCGAGTTTAGACTCATTAACAGGTCATATGACAGAGCTCTTTACTCAGCACCTTTAATGCCTGACCACTCCTCTCTGACCTCAGCTGGCCTAAATCCAACCACACTCATGGTCCACCTTCCTTGTAGGTCCACTATATAGGTGTACTTTTAATCATGTTAATGTCACTGTTAGGTCAAGCGCACCACCATCCAAAAATACCCTGTGGTCAGAACCTGTGATTCTTACTATTATATACAACATACTAATACATACTAATTATATGTATGGGTCTGTTACATGGAACATACTAAACAAAGAGAAATGACATATTACATAATATAATGTGCTAATTGTAGACTACACACTATTGCGTACTTGATAATTATATAATTTTTTGTATAGTTTTTCAGTTTTTGACATATTTGGAAAATGGCTGTTGTGCTTTTACACTGTGTGTAAATTTAATGAAGAATGGATGAAAAGAAATGACCAAAGTGGCTTGGAGAAAACTCCACTTACATTATAGGACTTACATTATAATGTTTTTTCCTTTTCCTGTACAGTTATGGCTTTGTTACGACAGCAGTGATATACTAATTATGTACTATATATATATACTGTTTACATATTGCCTACAGCATATTATTGCATGCTATATACTAATGATATACTAATTTCATACTATATACTATTCAAAACATCTTTAAAATGGTAAGTTTACAGGAGAAGGAAAAAACACACTTTACTTTTAATGTAAGTCAATGGAATCAGACAGTTTTCCAAGGCATTTTGGGCCGTTTCTTTTGGCCCATTCATCCTGAGAGTTACACATAGTGTAAAGGCCAACAGACATTTTCAAATTTGGTCAAAAACCGAGAAATGAGGATTTGTTCCGACACGAGAAGTGATTTACTACATTCTCATGTCTACTACTTGTAAATTAGCCTGTGTGTAAAATGTCGTTGTGACTTCTGTGCTCTCACAAGCAGATCCTGTGGTCCTGTGCTGACCCATATCACTCCTGAGCTGCAGGAGGAGTGAGCAGGGATCACCTGCGCCTGATATAGACTCGCTCACTCTTCCCAGGAAGAGCTGTGACTTCACTCGTGCGGTAAATAAAGGCTGGGCTGTATGGCGCCTCTGGACAGAGCTTGTGTTTTGCACAGTGGGGCTCTTATCATTAATGACTGCAGAGATGCTGAGCCACACACAGGAGAGCTGGAGGAAAAAAGAGTCTGCCTCTGCTCGACAGTGGAAACTTATCACCACACAACACGGACCGCTGGGCTATTTTTAAATCGCTGAGGTCGTGACACAGCACTGCGCATTACCGTTCATGTCTGCCATGACAATGGAATAGGCTGTTACAAGCTGCCTTCCAAAATATAAACTTAGAATATTGTACACTTTCAACATTATGCTTTTTATATGGAGTAATGCATATAGACCTTGGACTATCACTGCTAATGTGGTGGTGCTGAATAAGCCTTCTTCATTCAATCCGCACTGCTGCAAAATCTCAATCCAGAAGCAGTCCGTGCTTCACTAAACACGTCACATGACTTATTTTAGTTCTAAAGAGCCCTTAGTTGAAGCAGTACAAAAGTTTGACCTCACATTAATTTGATTTGATTATGATTCTTATTCAATGTTTTCTGAAATCTCAGATTTCGCTAAAATTAGATTAGATTAGATTACTTGATAGATTATTAGATTTACTTGAATGTGACTGGAGTATTTACTCAAAAGTGGAATACAGACAATAAAAACAACACACCGAGCTTGGTCATATAAAATGAGCCATTTTCAGGGTCGTCACTCTGTTCACCCCCCACACGTTTATACTACACATGTGGTGCTTGGCTGAACCTGCGGGGAGTGGAAGCGTGAAGGTGCTGCGTTCTCCTCCTACATGTGTGTGTGTGTGTGCGTGTGTGTGTGTGCATGTGTGTGTGAGAGGGTGTGTGTGAGAGAGGGTGTGTGTGTTCATACGTACATTTACGTAAATTCTTATGGCTCTATTAATTTAATAAAGCAACACCAGACCACTGAGTAACAAACACATCAACACCACGCGAGGTTTAATCTAATGATATGAAGTTAAACTCGAGAGTTTAAGGGGTTAATGAATTCATATGAAGATTAAAGGGGTTAAGGTAATGATGTGGAGTTTAACAAGTGAATGTAATGACACTGCGCTGAGGCTCTCAGAGGGACAGACCTAGAAAGAAGTTTTCCATCTCTTGTCCTACATCACTGCAGTCCAGGGTTCTGGGTCAGCGTTTTCTCAGCCAGATTAGAGGCTGATTCTTACAGAGCCTCCACTTCAGTCCCCTAAACCTGAACACTGTGAAAAAGGCTACTTTTCTGAAGAGCTTTTGGTGATGGTGAGTGTAAGTGGGGGAAATGTCTCTAAGACCCTCGCTTATCTGAGCGTGACCCCTCTCTTAGACCTCTCTTCTAGCCAGCCCAGTTTACTGATCTACATCATCCTGAAAAAACAGCGCCATCCACCACCTCCTTCTGCTGCGTTTGAAGCAAAGTGCCGGACTGTTATCTTCCAATCTTGCAAATGACAGCAGCGCTGCGTGGAAAATGTTGCATAAAAATAGGTGCCCTTATGTTACTCATCAGCTTTTCAGAAGGCCGATAAGCCCTCAGGCTCCATTAATACATGCAGTACCTCACATTGTAATTGAATGATTCTGTCTTCACCTACATATATATATATATATATATATATATATATATATATATGCATGCATGGGTGGAGAGGGGGAGGTTGTGGGGGGGAATTACAACCCCAATTCCAATGAAGTTGGGACATTGTGTAAAACATACAATGATTTGCAAAACCTTTTCAGCCGATATTCAACTGAATTCACTACAAAGACGAGATATTTAATGTTCAAACTGATAAACTTTATTTTTTGTAAATATTCACTCATTTTGAATTTGATGCCGCAACACGTTCCAGAGAAGTTGGGACAGGGGCAGCAAAAGACTGGGAAAGTTGAGGAATGCTCAAAAAGACCTGTTTGGAACATTCCACAGGTGAACAGGTTAACTGGAAACAGGTGAGTGTCATGATTGGGTATAAAGGGAGCATCCCTGAAAGGCTCAGTCGTTCACAAGCAAGGACGGGCGAGGTTCACCACTTAGTGAACAACTGCGTGAGCAAATAGTCCAACAGTTTAAGAACAACGTTTCTCAACGTGTAACTGCAGGAATTTAGGGATTTCATCATCTACAGTCCATAATATCATCAAAAGATTCAGAGAATCTGGAGAAATCTCTGCAGGTAAGCGGCAAGGCAGAAAACCAACACTGAATGCCCGTGACCTTCGACCCCTCAGGCGGCACTGCATTAAAAACCCACATCATTCTGTAATGGATATTCCCACATGGGCTCAGGAACACTTCGGAAAACCACTGTCAGTGAACTCAGTTCGTCGCTCCGTCTACAAGTGCAGGTTAAAACTCTGCCATGCAAAGCGAAGCCACATATCAACACCACCCAGAAACGCCGCCGGCTTCTCTGGGCCGAGCTCATCTGAGATGGACTGACGCAGAGTGGAAAAGTGTCCTGTGGTCTGACGCGTCCACATTTCACACTGTTTCTGTAAATCATGGACGTCGTGTCCTCCGGGCCAAAGAGGAAAAGGACTGTCCGGATTGTTTTCAGCGCAAAGTTCAAAAGCCAGCATCTGTGATGGTGTGGGGGGGGGGGGGGGGGGGGGGGGGGTGTTAGTGCCCATGGCAGGGGTAACCTGCACATCTGTGAAGGCCCCATTAAGGCTGAAAGGTCCATACAGGTTGCGGGTACTAGACCGGCCTGCCTGCAGTCCAGACCGTCTCCCATTGAAAACGTGTGGCGTGTTATGAAGCTCAAAATACGACAAAAAACAATAAAGTTTATCCGTTTGAACATTAAATATCTTGTCTTTGTAGTGTATTCAATTGAATGTAGGTTGAAAAGGATTTGCAAATCATCGTATTCTGTTTTTATTTATGTTTTACACAACGTCCCAACTTCACTGGAATTGGGGTTGTATGAAATACAGTTTATGACATGAGCAAATTCTAATCCCCTCATGTGTCATTCCCACCTGACCTTAGAGTAACCTCTGCTGCAGAGGGGAGGGACTAAACAAGGTCACTGCTAAAGATGAGGTTATTAAATATGCATGAGAGAGAGAGGCTGTGAGGGGTGGTGGGGGCAGAGTTATCCAACAGTGACAGAGTTATGGGGTCTTACGTTCTAAAAACAGATATTAAAAACAGGAATGATGCAGTTTCTGAACAGATAATTAGTTGAGCACACAAAGAATTAGCAACAACAAAAAAAGGGTGAGACACTGGGTGAAATTAACACAGGACTGTAGGCTTACTTTAAAACTGTAACACTTTCTATGAATGTCACATTTGTGAGCATCTATAAATATGTTCATAACATGTTATAATGCATTCATAAGGCATTATAAACATGGCTATAAAAAATTATAAAGTGTAATTGACTGTAATTTGTTTTTATATCTATTTGTAACCATCATTATAATCCCTTGTGGATGCACTGTAATATGTTATAAATGTATTTATAGATGCTTACAAACCTGACATTCATGGAAAGTGTTAGCACTACTACTTTCACCCTCTACTTTTCCAGGGATAGGAGCGACACCCCACCACTTTATTACACACTTTCTGGGCCTAGATAACATTAGCTAGTTAGTGAGGGTAGCAGTAAAGCTGCTCCAGGGCTCTATTAGGTTAACCGAGTACTTGATTACATGTGTACTTGGTTGGTTTAAAACAGTTTTTATTAGATCTGTGAATCCAGTTCAACACATTCAGTAATAATGTCCTGTTTTAGTCCACACATCACTTTAACCCTCTACTGCATGGTTAGGGTTACTTTATGTAATTTTACTAAAAAGCAGTAATATAAAATCTTATTATTATGGGAAAAGGGTCTTTTACTTTGAAAGGACAAATACTTCATGACATCACATGACCAGGATTTTTTATTATGATGTTATTACCATACATTCCAATTACCAATTGAAAATGTATTAATTTCCAATATTTGTAAATATTGGGTCATACATTTCACTAAGTATAAGTTGGATTGGTTTGTTCTTGGTTTCAATAAAAGGATAAAAGGAGGAGAAATTTTTAATTTAGTTTTTTTTTCAGTTTTACAGTGCTGTGGTACGTTTATGCACTGTTGCCAAATGGCAGCAATTTACGAAGTAACCCACTAAATATTTACATTTTTTTTTTTTAATTTCCATTATTTAAGAAATTTCAAATAACAAAAACACTTTAAAACATTTTATCATGTCTAAGTAATAATTCATGCAGTAGAGGGTTAAATTTTAAAGTTTTATTCCAGTCTTCCAGTTACTGAACAATAATCTGAGGAATATTCCAACATTTATCAACCTGTTCTCTGTCTGCTGCAGCTGTAGCACGTGGTCGAACACCATGGATGATACGCTGTGTACATAGAAAAGACTCGAAATTGACCTCTACACTGACAGGACATGGTATCATTTGGCTGCACATGAATAAAAGACGTGTCAAACTGACTTGGACTGACATAAACTGACAAACTGAAAGAACCAGGAGGGAGGAGGAATAAAGTGCTGCATTTTTTAATTCAATTCAAATGTGTCATTTCTACAAAAACAAAACACATGAAATCAACACATTTGTCTTCATGTTTATTTACTTCCATTTGTTTCTTACTTTTATTAATGTACTCATGTACAGTCAATGCAGCACCCTTTCAGTACAGTAGGAACACAGGTGTAGGCCAGTGGGGGAGGGGCTGGACACTATCGCACTGAAATTTGCATCAGGTCATGATGGCATGGAAATTTCTGATGACCCCAGCTTTTGCATAAAGTGTCGATTACAAAACAGGTCACAGCGTTATATCACCCAGTGGAGAGCATGCAGCAGACAGGAACTCGCTTCCTTCCTAACACAGAAATAAGATGTTTAACCACTTATTCATTAGTATTCAGTAATCACTACCAATTATTCAGTAGCTACTATGAATAATTATGAACTATTATGAATCTTTCAGTGTCTACTATGAAAAATTCAGTACCTACAGCTGATATTCAATAAATAGTATGAATTATTCAGTATCTACTAAGAATTACTGGCTACTATTTACATTTACAGTAATTTGCTGCATCATGTTGACAGTAAATAACAGTAAAATTAGCCGCATACTGACTCCAGTCACCTGCAACACAAGATTACTTTGATGTGGCTGTTATTCTGCTGTACAATAATGATCAAAAAGAATATCGATTAACATATTTACCATGATTTTAACATGCATGTTTACTTATAATTTGCACTAATGTGATCAAAACTTTGTAACTGGCCATTTCAATAAACAATGCAATGTTTTGAAAGTGTTCCAGCATTTAAACCATCAGAAAACAGGTTGGTGTCGTGTTACTGCACAGCTCCACATCAACCTCACAGTTATTTACTGTGTTTCTACAAATAAGACGTGTTGATTTCACAATAAAACCAAAAACTGTGTTACATATTGTGAAATCCTGGAGGTAATTAAGAGTGAGAAGCCGTCACCGATGGGCCAGATTAACTGATGTCACATCACTGAGTCACAGACTGATACGGCTGTTCCATCAAATCACTTCCGTCTAATTTAAAATCGTTGTGTAATCCGCTGTGACTACACAGACCCTGTGAAGCCTGAGAATAAGTGATGCAGTGAACAGGCCGTAAGGTCATGTATGTAACTGTGTAGTGGTCAGTATGACTTGGCACTGTGCTGGGAGTCACATTCCACACCTCCAAAGATCCGTCTTAGAAACTGGGGTTACACTATCCAGTTATCCCAAACTCAGTCACTGATGTTGAGGTCTGGATATGTGTGTTTGGACCAAGTTTATGCTCCAAAAACACCACAAGCTGGTCCCCACTGTGCAGTTTAAGATGATGGTAAGGTTAGGGTTAGGGTTAGGCCAGTAGAAGCTCTGGTAAAGGTTTGGAATGTCTCCAGGAAACGAATGGGCGTCTATGTAATGCCCCCACAATTCACAGAAACAGGATTGTGTGTGTGTGTGTGTGTATGTTTGTGTGTGTGTGTGTGTGTGTGTGTGTGTGTGTGTGTGTGTGTGTGTGTGTGTGTGTGTGTGTGTGTATTACTGTCAGTCTAGTTGCAGACAAAGACCAGAACCCTCTTTCAAGATGTTTGGGAAACGAGCTGTTTTATGTCAGCGCGCAGGTCCACTAACACACAAACACACTGGGACAAAGCGGCTTATGCTTTGATCTTATTTACAACAGACACATGTCCCCAAAACATGCACTGTTGGATAAAATGAATAATGTCAAGGTTTTTTAAACTTTGTGCTTCAAAAGTTCATCTCATATATGAGAGCATATCTCACATATTACATCTTATATCTTTATATAAGGTATAAGAGTGTGTAAGAGTGCAGCCTGTGTGATGGACGTAGGGATGTTTTACAGGTTCCAGTGCTGAGTTGATGCTGTGCACAGAAACTTTTATACATATTACTGTTTATATTTAGACCTTTATAAAACGGATGCTGTAGTCTATGGCCTGTACGACTCCACTCTTACACTCTTATAGCTCTGCTGGCGGACAATTAGAGAGTGTAGCCCATCCACTGATGCGGAGCTCCTGTTAGCCATCCTCTATTCCAGGGATGCCTCAAGTGTGGCCTTAAGGCTAAAGCTGGAGTATGTTTGATTTGGCCTGCCTGAAGGTGAACCTAACCCCACCCACTCAGCCAAGGAACATACATTTTTGTTATTTAATGTCCTTCCAGGGCTTATGTACACTTCATATTTACATACATAATATCTTTTGACTCATAGCTATGAAAAAAAGTAAAAATATATCTTTATAAATAAAGATATACTTAAAACACAAACTGGAAAGAGAAAAAAATGGACTGACCACAAATCAATGACATTTTTTCTAAAGTTAGTATGGGCAGTTACAGCCAGATAGGTGTTTCTAATAAATTGACCAGTGTGTAGAAATACAAAGTGGCTGTCTCCAGTAAAGCGGCCAGTGAGTGGAAGGAAAAATAGCAGTTTCCAATAAAGTGGCCAGTGAGTGGAAGTAAGAAATAAGGGTTTCTAATAAAGTGGCCAGTGATTGGAAGTACAAATAGGTGTTTCTAATAAAGTGGCCAGTAAGTGGAAGCAAAAAAAATAGGGATTTCTAGTTTTTTTCCTTTTCCGTTTCCCTTCTCCTGAAGACAGCCTGTATAACACCTCAGCCTGTTGGGGTTGTAAATAAATAGGTTTTAGAGTCATCAGAAACAATTTCACCCTCATCAGTGTCCGGCAGGAGGAGATTATCGGTTCAGAGAGAGTTATGAGTGCTGGGGAAGGTCAGTGAGTTTCCAGATCAAACAGACAGGGCTGAGCTGAGAGAGCTGAGAGTGTGGCATCAGTGCAGATGAGATGCAGAGCTTATGTAACCCAGTTCCATTAAACCCACAGAGAGTGATGAGGAGTAGGCCTGTCACGCTCACACCCTATGTGTCCAAAAGTTTGTAGACACCTGCAGCCTCTACTGTTCTGGGAAAGCTTTACACTAGACATTGGAACATTGCTGTGAGGATTTGATTGCATTCGGCCACAAAAGCATTAGTGAGGTCAGGTACTGATGTTGGATGGTCAGTTCTGGATCTCCAACTCATGCTAAAGGTATTGAATGGAGCTCCATCAGTCCAGTTCGACTACTCCACAGCCCAGTGCTTTGGGCATGATGTGCTTAGGATCTAGTGTGGGTCATTCAGAGCATGAAGCATGAACACGTCCCATTCTTTTGGTCAATGCTTTTGTAAGGTGGTTATATAAGCCATCTATCTAGTGTTCTATACCGAGCTGCTGAATTTCTAATGTAGAGAACAACAATTAGGGGAGCGTTTCTGCCGCAGTGTAGGAGTTGGGTTAGACCGAGAGTGGGAGGGAAAGCCCCAGCACTCTGTCAAAACAGTTTTTGAAGCCAGTGTTATGTGACAAGCTTGTTCCACATCCTTTCCGTCTGCTTTGCGTCTTTCCAGATTCTCCTTTAATGTTCACTGCAGAGCCTCCGCCTGCTCATCAGCCCAAAGGCTATGTCTTAATCAAAGCTTCTGTCAGAGAGTGAGAAAAAAACGCACTGCGTTGACTTTTGGCAGCTTTAAAGGCGCTTTCAAACCGTCCGGAGCTTGAGTGCTAAATAATAGAAGTGCTGCACTCTGGGGAGGGTCCAGGAGCTGCACTACTGCAGACGAGGAACGATGAATAAGTTGTGAAAAGGAGGGCAGGAACTGCTCCTTATCATTTTGTTCCTCCTGATTGTACTGAGGAAATTAGGCTGGCTTTGTCAGGAGGGTTTAATAAAGGTAATGCTAGTTATGTATTAACCCCCTTAAAAACCTAAGCTTATTACATACTAAGGCTTATTATTCAGTAAATACAACTCAACCAATGCAAAGTGATTGAACTATTTTTAGGTTATAAAAGTGTGTATAATCAATATATAATCAATGCTTCCACTTGCTGTCCACTGTATTAAAATGTCTTTCACTCACTGTCCACTTTATGAGCTCCACATAACTTATAGCTCCACTATGTGGGTGTAAATTTATAGACTGTAATCCATCTTTTGCTACAATTTACCAGCTCTCCTCTACCCCATTCAGCATGGGTCAGTTTCTGACCACAGGACCACAGTTGCCCAGGTGTTATTTTGGTGGTGGTCCATTTTCAGCACCAGCAGTTACGCTGACATGGTGGTATAGGTGCAGTCTTGTAAACTAGACCTACAACTATTGCGTGAAAGTCTGGTGAGGTTTGTTGTTGCTAGACAGATCAAGAACTGGCGACTTTAACCCATTAAATGGTCAGGGTTTCATTACAAAATTCTAAAACCTAAGAATATCTCCTACACTTTACATTGAGGTCCCTGTGGTTACTGTGTGTGTCATGTGTGGAGCCAGGTCATCGTTGTAAAAACATACCCCGGTGAAACAAAGTGATTTACAGCAACTCAGAAGTTACCATGAATTGTTATGTAATAACACCAATGCAAGTAAGTGGTTGGTTAGTGTAGTGGGAAACACCTCTGCCTTCTACGCTGTAGACTGGGGTTCAGTCCCCCACCTGGGTCAGCACACTACACCAATAAGAGTCCTTAGGCAAGATTCCTAACACCACCTTTGCCTGCCTGTGTAAAATGATCAAACTGTAAGTCGCTCTGGATAAGAGCGTCAGCCAAACGCCATAAATGTAAGTAAGTTTATCTTATTCGAACAGCTCATTTTATGTGCAGTGCAGGCAATTGCTGTCTACTATTACCTCACTATTAGCTCACATTTAGCTTAATGAATTAAAATTGTTTAAGCTTGAATTGATTAAACCAGTGCATGGAAGTACAATTCTGTGTGCCTTTGTATTTGAATTACTGGTGTTGTAGAGCATTTATGTTCAGAGTGGTCCACCAAAATCCAATAAAAAATGGTGTAGATGGTTCTCTTCAGGTCGTGCCAAGAAGACATCATCAGGCACTTCACTTCCTTTCTGGTCTTGTGGATGAGAACTACAAATAGAAATGGGGACAAGACGCAGCCCTGGCAAGGCCCTAAACCTACCGTAAACAACTTTGACTATGGACACAGTTCTTAATGTGCTTATTCAGAGACTGGATTGCACAAAGTAGTGGCCCATGTACCCCGTTCTCTTGCAGCACCTCCCACAGGGTTTGTCACCGTTAAATGATCATATGCTTTCTATAATTCCTGTACACTGCATTGGCATATTCGCTCAAACAGCTGCACAAAAGAAAAGACCTGGTCCACTGTTTCACAACGAGTGTTCAAACATGTTCTATAATAACAATAAATTATTTATATAGCACTTTTTATTTTATTTACGCAATCTCAAAGTGCTATAGACTAGAACATATGTAAAACAAACAAATGCTTTAAAGAAAAATGACAGCAGAATTCTAGACTACAGCTGATGAGCCACAATATGCTAGCCCGAATAAATGTGTTAAATCTGGATTGACACCTTTTGAACTTCCATCCATCCATCCATCCATCCATCCATCCATCCATCCATCCATCCATCCATCCATCATCTTCCACTTCTCCAGGGTTCGGGTCACGGGGGCAGCATTCTAAGCAATGAGGCCCAGACCTCCCATTCCCCAGCCACTTCCACTAGCTGCCCCGGGAGGATTCCGAGGCACTCCCAGGCCAGCGTGTCCTGGGTCTTCCCCGGGGTCTCCTCCCGGTTGGACTTGCCTGTGACACCTCACGAGGGAGGCGTCCAGGAGGCATCCTAACCAGATGCCTGAACCACCTCAGCTGGCTCCTCTCGACGTGGAGAAGCAGCGGCTCTACTCCGAGTCCCTCCCAGATGACCAAACTTCTCACCCTATCTCTAAAGGAGAGTCCAGACACCCTGCGGAGGAAACTCATTTCGGCCGCTTGTATTCGAGATCTTATTCTTTCGGTCATTACCCAAAGCTCATGACCATAGGTGAGGGTGGGAACGTAGATCGACTGGTAAATCGAGAGCTTTGCCTTGTGGCTCAGCTCTTTCTTTACCACAACAGACCGGTAAAGAGCCCGATCCAGTGAAAGCTGAAGTTCACGACCTGATGTCCACAAAGCACATGTGGACTGGTTAGGCAAACTCCCATGAACCCTCCAGAATCCTGGAGAGGGTAAAGAGTTGGTCCAGTGTTCCACGACCTGGGCGGAACCCGCACTGCTCCTCCTGAATCCGAGGTTCGACTATAAGCCGGACTCTCTTTCCAGTACCCCTGCATAGACCTTACCAGGGAGGCTGAGTGTGATTCCCCTGTAGTTGGAACACACCCTCCGCTCCCCTTTTTAAAAAGAGGCACCACCACCCCAGTCTGCCAAACCAGTGGCACCACCCCCGATGTCCACGCAATGTTGAAAAGGCGTGTCAGCCAAGACAGCCCCACAACATCCAGAGCCTTGAGGAACTCAGGGCGGATCTCATCCACCCCTGCAGCCCTGCCGCCGCTTTTTAACTACCTTAGCGACTTCAGCCTCAGTAATGGGCAAGCCTATTCCCGTGTCCCCAGACTCTGCCCCCTCACTGGAGAATGTATTGGTGGGATTGAGAAGGTCCTCAAAGTATTCCTTCCACCTCCCAATGACGTCTTCAGTCAAAGTCAGCAGCACACCATCTCCACTATATACAGTGCTAGTGGCACACTGCTTTCCCCTTCTGAGTCACCTGACAGTTTGCCAGAATCTTTTCGGAGCCGACTTAAAGTCCCTTTCCAAGGCCTCACCAAACTCCTCCCACACCCGGGTTTTTGTCTTGGCGACGACTGAAGCCGCAGATCGCTTGGCCTGTCGATACCTGCCAGCTGCCTCTGGTGTCCCACAGGACATCCATGCCCGGTAGGACTCCTTCTTCAGCTTGACGGCGTCTCTCTCCTGGGGTGTCCACCACCGGGTTTGAGGATTACCGCCCCGACAGGCACCAACTACCTTGTGGCCACAACTACAGTCAGCCGCTTCAACAATAGAGGAGTGGAACATGGCTCATTCTGAGTCAATGTCCCCCACCTCCCCCGATATCTGGTCAAAGTTCTGATGGAGGTGTGAGTTAAAGATCAGTCTGATAGGTTCTTCTGCCTGTTCTATTCTTTCCAATGCTATTTAAGAATTCAGGAGCTATAAATTATATTTTAGACCAGTAAGAGGTCCTAGGAGTTTGCAGTAGACCTGTTTCAGCTAAGCAAGGTTGAATGGATGGGCCAAAAATTTTTTTATCAAACCATCTTAAAGTTTCACTGTGTAAGTTTGGGGGATTTGGAGGCCTCTCTGGTGGAAAAGTGTAATTCGCTATTGTCATCATATCTTCATCAATATAAATGTTGAGTTTTCATTTGAGACGTAAACATTGAGTCTGACCTTCTTTTATATACTGTACTATTGACATTAATACATAAAGATGTATGACTTGGTGTAACAAACTCCTGGCCCAACACCTCTGACCTTTACATTATTATTTCAGTCTTTAGAGGGCAACTCACAGGAGTCACCATACTTTTGCCTGTTTTTTCCATCCTGACTCAGTAATCCCACTGTACATGTGGTTTGACAGTGGAGGTTTGCGGTTTGACTGTTTCAGCTGACCAAAGACATTCTGACCCTGGACACCACTGGCCTTTCATATCTCTGCCCACTCCCTCCCCTTGGAGTGCAACCTAATATCTCTTGCATGGGGCGAGCTCATAAACTCTGCATGTCAGTGAGAGAAGAGGAGTTTACTGATCTAATTTACAGTCTGTTCCTCTTGGCTCGACCTGTCCGTGTGCACCGTGGGAAATAAGCTGTTGCTGGTTGAGGCAGCAGCATGTTCATGTTCATCAACAGTGTTAATAACACACGCCACACGTTCATCGCGGGCCTGTTTGGACCAGTCCCCCTCAGGCTTATGTAAAGTCCAGAACAAATATGTTCCAGTGGAAGCAGCTCTAAACATCTGCAGGTGCTGCGTTCCTTGGCCTGGCCTCTATTTTTGGAGAGTCCGTGTTTACACCCTGCACTGAAGAACAACATCAGGCGGAAGTCGATGATAATAAAGCAAGAACCGCTCTGAACTGGCGGGCCGGGAACTCACCCTACTAGTCCAGGACCCCTCTGCCAAACTATTTTGCTGATGCTACTGCAAAACATAAAAACACCAGACAGCCTCCAGATCTGCCAGCCTTATTAGTGCAATGTTTTTAATGCTGTCCACGTGATATTGAATCAAATGTCAGCCACAGATTCAAATACATGGTAACAAGCAAGTTTTAAAATGATTTTACCGCTGCATCTCAGTAACTCGCTGTTATTACTACTTTTATAACTAGGCTGAATTACAGAACTGTACAAAAGTTAGAGAGTATATTTTCATTTATTTCATTTCCAGGCAAAACAGCCATTAAGTACAAGTAGCTCATTTTTCAGGAGATGTTTCGTAGGACCTTAGATTTAAAAGAATCCACTGGCCTTTGATTTTGTGTCTCCTCCTTCGGATTGTTTTGGTTTAGACCCAAGTCTGTTTCGACTCCGAGCTCGGATTACGTCCGGTTTATTAAAGTATTACATGTATTTACATATTTACATGACATATGAGACAGATTTATTGTATTTACAAGACAGCAGGCACTGAATGGTGTGAGGTAAACTAAAAACACTAAACTTACTGAGTTACATCAATATTGTAGTGTAGAGTAAAGTGAAAAGTGTCATTCCAGTAATAGTTGTGATCTATTGCACAGTGTGTATTGATCAGAGAGGAGATACGGTGATGTGGTTCAGCTCAGTTCAGACAGCAGATCAGTACCGTCTCTGCAGTAAGATGGTGGTTTCTGACTTTTGCACAGTACTGTATACATTTTAAAGCACTTTAATTTGTATATTTCATCACAACCTTTTGCATGTTATTATTAACATGGAGACACCCGTGTGCGTTGTAAAGCGAGGAGATGCATTCTGAATGTTAGGGACTGACTAGATGCTGTTAATGAACACACTTCCTGGAGACCTCATGGTCAAATAAGGCCTATAAATCAGAATTTAACACCTTTCCATTCGCGTTAACTAGACATTTTTTACTTTAGAATAAGGGACCAGTTCATCTTCATTTAAAACTAATTTGCGATATTGATAGTAATCAAAAGTTAACTCTATTTAATTCACTCCAAGTTCTGCTTGATAGAGGAGCAATGTGCAGCCAGCTCATTAACAGCTAGCTGCTTGTTAAAAGCTTGCAGGAATGCCTCCAGTGTGAGTCCATGGTCCTAGCCCAGAAAAGGATGGTATGCTCACTAAAGGATGAGGGGAGAGGGTTAGGGTTAGGGTTAGGGTTAGGGAGAGGACCTGCCCCAGGTGGAGGAGTTTAAGTATTCATGAGTGGGAATGCAGCGGGATGGTGAGATCAGCTGACAGGGATGAGACCCCAAGGTTGTCCTCAAACCTGATGGAGGTATTTAATCTCAATGTTGGCCTGGGAGCTTCTCTGGGTCCCCCAGAATGAGCTGGAGGAAGTTGTGGGGGACAGGGTGGTCTTGGATTCTCTGTTTGCCCTACTGTTACTGCCTCCCTATCTGGATCAAGCAGTTCCCCAATCTGGGAACAGCACCGCTTCACCAGCAGAGCAGCAATGCCTGGGGCAATGCAGGGTTAAGTGCCTTGCCCAAGGTTGCCGGTTCGATCCCCTCGGCTGACAGTCCATGGCTGAAGTACCTTTGAGCAAGGCACCCAACCCCCCCTTTGCTCCCCAGGCATCGTGGATAGGGCTGCCCACTGCTCCGGGCAAGTGTGCTCACTGCCCCCTGTTCACTAGTGTATATGTGGGTGTTTCACTGCACAGATGGGTTAAATGCAGAGGTCTAATTCCACAGTGAGACAGATGGTTGTTTATTCTAAATTCTAATTCTAATTTGAACCCACAACCTTCCCTTCACCAATACGCTGCTCTTTGCTGTTTTTCTAGCTGGGAAGTTGAGCTAATTGCTTATCAGCCAACAAGCTAACTAATGAGAAACATAGATAATCAGCCAAACTATGTGCCTCAGAGTGACACAAAACAGCAGACAATTACACAATTCGATGGCTAGTGTGTCTCATAAGTGGGTGGAAAATGAACTAGAACTAACATTTTTTTGGTGCCTGTGTGGCTCGGCTCTTGTTTCTGAACAGTTTCTCCAACTGTTGTGGGTTAATAAAGCATCTTACTGTCTGGAACCCTTTAAAAAAACTATTTTCCTGTTTATTTTTACAAACCTTGTTGTTTCCAAAGCTTTAGCTTCTGGCATAACATTGCTGAGGAGACTGTTAAATCTTAAAATGTGGTGCTTCCCTACCATACAGTGCCCTGCACAGCTAAGTGGATGTGTGGCTTAGCGTTTGTACAGTATTTGTACAGCTTAGACAGTTTTGAGCAGTTTCAGTTGGTACATTTGCAAATCCAGCATAGGCACATTGCAGCTCTGGAGAATCCTGGATCACACAAGCACGACACAGGTATGCCGAGGCTAACCTCCAGCAGTATTCTCTCCCTGGCATGAGAGCGCTGAGGATATCAGGTTTTATGGACATCTGAACCTGCTGCAGTGCATCACAACATACCGCGGATGAAGATTCGGGACATACCTACTGCACAAACATGGCTGACTGAGCACCGATTACCAGCTCTCTTCTGCAGATTTAACCTTTTTTTGCTTTTCAGTTTCTGTTCCAGCAGATATTGCAGGCTGGAGAGATGATGATGATGATGATGATGATGATGACGATGCAGTACTGCCAGCCAGCTGTGCCCAGATATTTTGGGGGCAGTGGCTCAGACGGGGCAAAAAGGGCAGAATTCCCTGTCACACCGCCCCTTCAGCTTGAGGGTCGTTTTGAATTTCAGCTGATTAGTCTAGTCTGATGAACTGTTTATGGTACATGTATCTGTATGTGCTAATATAAGCAAACTGAACATTTCTCAGCTTTTGAAAACTGAAAAAACCTTTTTTATATCGTAGTGTTGTCACAGAGGGAGACTCGGAGGATGTTTCATTCATTGCAGCTGCAGAATCATGACCTTACAGAATCTTACGCCCTGCTGATGCTAATATATATACACACACACTGTACTGACAGAAGTATTCGCTTTGCCTTCACGCGCATATGAACTTGAGTGACGTCCCATTCTTAGTCCATAGGGTTTAATATGATGTCGGCCCACCTTTTGCAGCTACAACAGCTTCAGCTGTTCTGGGAAGGCTTTCCACAAGGGTTAGGAGTGTTTATGGGAATTTTTGGCCGTTCTTCCAGAAGTGCATTTGTGAGGTCAGACACTGATGTTGGACGAGAAGGTCTGGCTCACAGTCTCCGACTCTAATTCATCCCAAAGGTGCTACCGCTGCTCAGCATGAAGGTGAAGGAGTTACGCTCAACAGTGAGGGTGAAGGAGTTAACAGTGCAGTGAGGGGAAAGGAGGAATGGAAGGAGGTATTTTGAGGAGCTGAACTAAGAGGCTGAGACTGGGCGTCTGAAAGCCTGGGTTATATTAGAACTGATGATAGAACTGATGATGAGTTTTTTGTTGTTCTAGATGTTAATGAATCACTTTCTCTTCTGCACAACACAAGCGGCAGAACAGCAGCCTGACGCACAGCGATGAAAAGAAATCGTGTTCCTGTTATTTCAAATCCACGTATCTTCCTTTCTTTATCTTTACTCACAGCCATTGCTTCTCATGCTTTTCCCCTTTTCTGTATTTCAGTATTTTATACTAATGGTAAAACTTCATGCGCCATTCATATTCCTCTGTCATTGTTTGTTGTTATTGTATTGTTATTGTATTGTTGCTATGCGGTGTCGACCAGAAGAAGACGGGTTCCCCTTTTGAGTCTTGATTCCTCTCAAAGTTTCTTCCTCTTGCTCTTAGGGAGTTTTTCTTGCCGCGCATGATTGTTCTGTAAAGCTGCTTTGGGACATTGCGTGTTGTAAAAAGCCCATATAAATAAAATTTGACGTTGACTTTCTTTCTTTTTTTTTTCTTTTTCTTTATTTACTTTGTCTTTCTTATCTTCCATCATCCGTTCCTTTACAACACACAGCTAAACCCACACACATAACACCCCCCCCACACACACACACCCCTCAGTGGTTCAGCTGCAGTCTGGTTGAGAGCGGTTTTGATTTCGTTCCTCTCTTCACAACACGCTGTTCCTGCAGTGTGAATTGGAGGGGGGGGGGGGGGGGGGGGGGTTGAAGGCTGAGACAGTGACAGTGACATCAGAGTGATAACAGCCTGAGAACTGAGGCAGATCACATCGACTCTGCGCTCATCACTGAGTCTGAATCACACACAGCACCACATTCACCCAGTCAGGGAATAACACTGTTCCAGACACAGTGTTTACACACGGCTGTACAGAGTTCAGGCAAAAATCACGGTAACGCCTTCATCTGACCCCAAACGTGCTCAGGCAGCCAAGGCTTTCTTGGTGTCGGCACTTTTCTTATTCAGTTTTACACTGAAGCTATGAGGCTAATGTAGCTAACAGTTAATGTAAGCTTATGCTCCACCTACATCCTCATAAATATTGCCTTGACCTGTGTCAACTTGGCCTATATGTCCTACATTATTCTTGCATTTGATTTGCCCCGCTGAGCTTCACTTATAAGGTTTGGGTGTTTTTATAAGAAAACAGTCATAATTCATTTTTGCATGATCATTTTCCAGCTATTCTCTTATTCCCTGAGAATTAAACAGGCTATTTTTGTTACTTATCTTAAAACCAGTAGATGCAAATGAGCTCTGTTTGCTCTGACTGACCACCCTGTGTTGTGCCTCACTGACACTACTCCACACCTGGACACTTTATTTCAGTAAATACCTGCACATATTTATTCAGCTTTGTCATTATATGTTGTTCCTTGCACATTCATTACTGCACTGCCTTCTTCATCTCAGGATAGATCTTATTGCATGTTTTCGTCTACAACCGGTCTTAGCCCGGAAAAGGATGGCATGCCCACTCCAGGTAAGGGGAGAGGACCTGCCCCAGGTGGAGGAGTTTAAGTATCTTGGGGTCTTGTTGATGAGTGATGGGAAGAGGGATGGTGAGGACAGGCTAGGACAGTGCGGTCACTGTACCGGACTGTAGTGGTGAAGAGGGAGCTGAGCCATAAGGAGAAGCTCTCTGTTTACCGGTTGGTCTACATCCCGACCCTCACCTGTGGTCATGAGCTGTGGGGAATGACTGAAAGAACGAGATCGCGGATACAAGTGCCCTCCTGGTGTACCAGGCACGGCCTACAGGGGACAAGATCCCGGGGTCGTCCTAGGACCCGCTGGAGGGATTACATCTCCAAGTTGGCCTGGGAGCAGCTTGGGGTTCCAGGGAATGAGCTGGAGGAAGTTGTGGGGGAACAGGGTCATCTGGGATTCTCTGCTCTCCCAACTGCTACCGCGACCCCATCTGGACTGAGCGGATAACGACGACGATGATGATGTATTTTCTAGTGCATATGCCTGTAGACAGGTTTATTTACATGTTGCTGTTGTTGGAAGAAAACCTCGTATCTTTACAGGAGAAGGAAAAAACCTCCTTTACTTTTATTGTAAGTCAATGGAACCAGATTTTCTTTTGGTCTATTCATCATGAAATTTACACACAATGTAAAGGCCACCACACATGATATATACACTCACTGACTGTATATGATATATATGATATATACACTCACTGACTGTATATGATATATACACTCACTGACTGTATATGATATATATGATATATACACTCACTGACTGTATATGATATATACACTCACTGACTGTATATGATATATATGATATATGCACTCACTGACTGTATATGATATATATGATATATACACTCACTGACTGTATATGATATATATGATATATGCACTCACTGACTGTATATGATATATATGATATATACACTCACTGACTGTATATGATATATATACTCACTGACTGTATATGATATATATGATATATACACTCACTGACTGTATATGATATATATGATATATCCACTCACTGACTGTATATGATATATATGATATATATACTCACTGACTGTATATGATATATATGATATATGCACTCACTGACTGTATATGATATATATGATATATCCACTCACTGACTGTATATGATATATATGATATATATACTCACTGACTGTATATGATATATATGATATATACACTCACTGACTGTATATGATATATATACTCACTGACTGTATATGATATATATGATATATACACTCACTGACTGTATATGATATATATGATATATGCACTCACTGACTGTATATGATATATATGATATATATACTCACTGACTGTATATGATATATATAATATATATACTCACTGACTGTATATGATATATATGATATATGCACTCACTGACTGTATATGATATATATGATATATACACTCACTGACTGTATACGATATATATAATATATATACTCACTGACTGTATATGATATATATGATATATACACTCACTGACTGTATATGATATATATGATATATACACTCACTCACTACACTGAATGTGTATTATATGGGTGTGATACAGGCTCTCATTGGTTGGATTGCTGTTCTCAATGGAGATCAGTGATGAAAATTGGAAAATTGTGTTAATTATGTGGGAATTATGTGATGTTCTGGTTCTGGTTCAGGTTCTGTGTTTATATGATGAAGATAATGTTGAATAACTAAAAGTGATAAATATATTCTGATGAAACTCTAATTATGTATCTATAACAAAATGTATTGATTTTTAAATTGAAATAAAATATTTGCGCAAATAAGACAAATACAATATATCACGATTAACTATTAATGTGATTAATCTTGATTAATCATTTAAATCTTGTGACAGCCCTGCAGTTCACCACTATTCACATTCAAAATCGTCGTAAACAACGTTAACCAATCCTTACAACGTCTTCGGTTTGATGCAGTTGTATTGCCTGCAGCTGAGGAAGTCATTACACACACACACACACACACACACACACACACACACACACACACACACACACAGAGGTTTGTTAGAATACAATGTGGTGCTCATGCGTGAGTACCTGCAGGTCTCTGCTTAAGCTCCCAAGAAAATGACATTTATTTACTCAGAAAACACCAATAATACAGCTAGACAGCTCATATCATAACAATAAGTGGTACTTTTACCCGTCAGTGTGCTTGTTTTACCATTTCCAAACCTCTCCTTAAGGAAGCCCAACATTAACCGTAGTTATCATCCAGCACTTGGTTTGTCTAACCAGTGCCTTCTTACCTCAGATCAGGTGTGCTGGTGAGTGATATATTACCTGCTGTATTAATATGACTTGTTCTTATTCTAATGTCAGTGTCAGTGTGAGTAAATGCCCAGATAACGAGCTTTATAAGTATGTTTTTGTATAAATGACTGTGTTTACATGCACTCAATAATCCGATCATAATCAGATTTCGGCTGTTATCTGATTATTCAAATGGTCATACTAACAGCATATTCTAATCTAAAAGTCTGATTAAGAAAATCGGAGCTGGATTTGAGCTCAGTTATCAGATTTCTCAGGGCTGTAAACACTCTGGTTTCTTTTGGATTTCTCAATCTGAGCAGGTGTGAAAACAGATGGTGGTACCAGAAGTAAGCGAGCAGCGATGCGAGCAAAGCACCTCTGGAGCGACGGTGAAACTACATGCTAAATGAAGGATTTAATTTTTTTTTGTTTAAAAAAGCCGTGGCATGAAGTTTGAGTTTATGTTATGCTTACGTAACGTCTTCTTCTGTAAATTTTGGTTGGTGGTAAAAGGTGGTTGGTTAGTGTAGTGGGTAACACCTCTGCCTTTCACACTGTAGACTGGGGTTCAATCCCCACCACTATACGGATAAGAGTCCTTGGGCAAGACTCCTAACACCGCCTTTGCCTTCCTGTGTAAAACGATCAAATTGTAAGTCGCTCTGGAGAAGAGCGTCAGCCGTAAATGTAAATTTTATTGGCTAGTTTCAAAGCAGAAATTTGTTAAATAATAAAGTCTGACTAATAAATACTGTCTCACTCTTGTAGCCCCAGAGTTTCCCCATTATCTGATTACTCTAGTGTATGCAGACATATTGACGAGATCACTGACGAAACCTGATTTTCTGCAGTTGTGTCCCACTTCAGGGGCTGCGTTCTATGGAGGGCGTGGTTTTTTTAATTTTCATTTATTAGAGCTGGAGATGCTTCTCTCTGTCGGCTCTTTATTCTCTGATACAAAACAAAACATTAGCGGAGGTTTTATTTCAGACCACATTGAGTTTTTTTAACATTTGCTATTCGACTCACTCCAAAGGCAATACTTACCTTTAAAGTGTCTTCTCAGCTGAGGTTCACTCCTCTGCTGACACCACCATGTTCTCGAATGCAAATCGGCATGCAATGAACCTCGGCACGTGCTGGCTGATGAAGGATTCACCCGTTGGAAAAGAAGAACACATTTCTTGGCCGCATATGAAGGAGGCGTTGAAATGGGACAGCCTCATCGCACCGCTGTGACTCAGTCGGCCTTCAAATGCAGCCTCCGAAGGACACAGCACCTGAAAATGGGACACAGCTGAAAACTCCACACAGAGAGAACCCTGGTCACCTGGCTGGGGAATCGAACCCAGGCCCTTTTTTTGCTGTGAGGCAGCAGCAAGTTATTAAATAAAAAATGTATTTTTCTATTTTATCTATTGTTAAACAAAAATGTATAGTATTTTAGTTTTCTAATAAAATGAAACATAGAGCTTCACAAACTGTTTTTTTTTTCTGGTTCTACTGCAAACTGAGAACATATTTGTCCTGAAACTGTATGAAAACAAACACAGGGACGCTGCTCACTCCTCCTCTTACTGTACGCTGCATATTTGAAAGAACACAAGGTCCCACGCACGGGGCCTAAATAGGCCCTTTGTTGGCTCCATAAAGGAATCTTACATTTAACTCCCAGAACTGCATGTCAAACCTGCTGAGGTTTGTCTGGACGGGAATGAGTCAGACGTACTGCTATAGACACACACTCCCCCTGAGCACAACACACACGCTGGAACGTAAACAGCCTCTCAGAGCTGGTTAGGACCATTGCATAATCAACTCTGCACTGAACCTGCTCCCACCTACTGTCACTATATGGTCAAACTGATATATACTACAAAGGTTTGGACACACATACAAAATATATTACTTATATAATTATTTTCTAAAAACTTGAGATCATCTTTGCCACAGATTTATACACTGCTGGGCAGACCATTACAATTAGTCTGATCTTAAAAATAATTGGGTTTTATATTAGATGATAGCAAGTAAAGTCAAAGTTTATTTATACAGTGCTTTATACAA
Source organism: Pygocentrus nattereri (assembly GCF_015220715.1). Lineage (NCBI taxonomy): Eukaryota > Metazoa > Chordata > Actinopteri > Characiformes > Serrasalmidae > Pygocentrus > Pygocentrus nattereri. Next base: position 28,638,404 of record NC_051237.1, on the reverse strand, counting down.
CAGGTGTCGTCACAGCAGCTTTACAGAAAAACCCATACAGTTTACTTCTATGAAATATGTTTAAAATATGCTGTATAAGGCTGGGATGTGGGAAAACCGTGCTCCTCTGGTCGACACCGGACAGCAAACAGTGTTAGTATAAAATATTAGAATACAAAACAGGGAAAACAGGCGAAGCAATGGTTATAATTACATGGTCTGAGTTTATGCAGAAGCAGTAGCATCAGAAGGGTCGATTCATGCAGGTGAGGTTGACACAGTGGTGTACAGTGAGAATCTCCATGGTGGTCAAATGGGTGCAGAAGGCTGGCAAGCAGTGGGCACCCAATCAAGGCAGAAGAAGGAAGAGCATCAGACGCACATGGGCAGCTGTTAGTTCTGTACAGAGTGACTGATTACAGTTTATCGTGTTAACAGAGAGCAGCAGAGACTCCTGCAGGTCGGGCTGTTACAGACTAACTAAAAGAGAGAGTCCGAAAGGTAACAGAGCCATGAGGCTCCCTGAGATGTCAGCAGCCCTCAACTCTACTGTCAACAAACCTGAGTGAGTGCGTTAGAGCAGCAGGACGACGGCACCAGCACTCCCAGTTTACCAACCTCTCTTTAAAATTGCATGTTGAACAATTGAATAAAAATTTAAGGTTGAATTTGCAGTTGGGATTTTACTTTTACTCAACAGGCACAACAAAAATTAGCAGAAGCTCCTTTTTAGCTATTTTAGATTATGCTGATATTTTTTATAGGTACACTGCCCGGTTTTATCCCCATCAGCCACTGACACAGTCAGAACCGGATCTTTGGGTCGGGAGCTCAGTGGGGTTGATGGAGTGGAGGATGTGGTGCTGTGAAAGAGGAAACAAGTCGATCTTTAGCCTCTGCTGGTCTGTAAAGAAGCTGCACGTCCACTGTTGGAGTCGGAGCTGTGATTGAAATGCTGAGCGTGAGTTGGAGGATAATTGACAGCAGCAGCAGCAAGTTAGAGGTTGCTGTGTGTGTGTGTGTGTGTGTGTGTGTGTGTGTGTGTGTGTGTGTGTGTGTGTGTGTGTGTGCATGTGTGTGTGTGTGGTTTTGCAGAGCAGAGGACGATAACACACATCTGGTAAATCACTCATATATTTGATACCCAGTGAATTAATGTTGGGTTAAGAGTTCACAGAAGGATACTAACCTCTCTCTCTTTCTCTCGCTCTCGCTCTCTCTCTCTCTCTCTCTCTCTCTCTCGCTCTCGCTCTCTCTCTCTCTCTCTCGCTCTCTCTCTCTCTCTCTCTCTCTCTCGCTCTCTCTCTCTCTCTCTCTCTCTCTCTCGCTCTCTCTCTCTCTGTCTCTCTCTCTCTCTCTCTCTGTCTCTCTCTCTCTCTCTCTCTCTCTCTCTCTCTCTCTCTCTCTCCCTGTCTCTCTCTCTCTCTCTCGCTCTCTCTCTCTTTCTCTCTCTCGCTCTCTCTCTCTCTCTCTCTCTCTCTCTCCGTTTATTCTGATCTCTAACCTGGCCGTGTCTCTGCCAGCTCTCCTCTGCTCTGCAGCTCCTTACCCTGCATCTGAATTCACTCCTAATCCCAGCCAGAGCTGCTGACGTCAGTCTGCCTGATCGTTGCTTTTACTCTTATATAAACTCTGCAGCTCTGAACCAAAACACAGGACACAAAGTGCCCATCTGTGGAGAAGAGAAGGAAAAGCCTGAGCTCGGAGGCTTTGACCAGCAGCTGCAGCTTACAGTCACGAATAAATACAGGAATAATACTATTAATAATACTGTGCTCAGTTTAGGGTTACAGGGCAAGATGCGCTAATAAACACTGCAGTGAACACGCCCTCTACAGTGAACACGTCCTCTACAGTGAACACGCCCTCTACAGTGAACACGTCCTCTACAGCGAACACGTCCTCTACAGTGAACACGCCCTCTACAGTGAACACGCCCTCTACAACGAACACGTCCTCTACAGCGAACACGTCCTCTACAGTGAACACGTCCTCTACAGTGAACACGCCGTCTGCAGTGAACACGCCCTCTGTAGTGAACACGTCCTCTACAGTGAACATGCCGTCTGCAGTGAACACGTCCTCTACAGTGAACACGTCCTCTACAGTGAACACGCCCTCTACAGCGAACACGTCCTCTACAGCGAACACGCCCTCTACAGCGAACACGTCCTCTACAGGGAACACGTCCTCTACAGCGAACACGCCCTCTACAGCGAACACGTCCTCTACAGCGAACACGTCCTCTACAGGGAACACGTCCTCTACAGCGAACACGCCCTCTACAGCGAACACGTCCTCTACAGCGAACACGTCCTCTACAGTGAACACGTCCTCTACAGTGAACACGCCGTCTGCAGTGAACACGCCCTCTGTAGTGAACACGTCCTCTACAGTGAACATGCCGTCTGCAGTGAACACGCCCTCTACAGTGAACACGTCCTCTACAGTGAACACGCCCTCTGCAGTGAACACGCCCTCTACAGTGAACACGCCCTCTATAGCGAACACGCCGTCTGCAGTGAACACATCCTCTATGGTGAACACGTCCTCTACGGTGAACACGCCCTCTACAGCGAACACGCCCTCTAAAGCAAACACGCCCTCTACAGCGAACACGTCCTCTACAGTGAACACGTCCTCTGCAGCGAACACGCCCTCTACAGCGAACACGTCCTCTACAGCGAACACGCCCTCTACAGCGAACACGTCCTCTACAGGGAACACGTCCTCTACAGTGAACACGCCCTCTACAGTGAACACGCCCTCTACAGTGAACACGCCGTCTGCAGTGAACACGCCCTCTGTAGTGAACACGTCCTCTACAGTGAACACGCCGTCTGCAGTGAACACGCCCTCTACAGTGAACACGCCCTCTACAGTGAACACGTCCTCTACAGTGAACACGCCCTCTGCAGTGAACACGCCCTCTGCAGTGAACACGCCGTCTGCAGTGAACACATCCTCTACGGTGAACACGCCCTCTACAGTGAACACGTCCTCTGCAGTGAACATGTCCTCTACAGTGAACACGTCCTCTACAGTGAACACGTCCTCTGCAGTGAACACGCCCTCTACAGTGAACACGTCCTCTGCAGTGAACACGTCCTCTACAGTGAACACGCCCTCTACAGTGAACACGTCCTCTAACAGTGAACACGTCCTCTACAGTGAACACGTCCTCTACAGTGAACACGCCGTCTGCAGTGAACACGTCCTCTACAGTGAACACGCCCTCTGCAGTGAACACGCCCTCTGCAGTGAACACGCCCTCTACAGTGAACACGTCCTCTATAGCGAACACGCCGTCTGCAGTGAACACGCCCTCTACAGTGAACACGCCCTCTGCAGTGAACACGCCCTCTAACAGTGAACACGCCCTCTGCAGTGAACACGCCCTCTAACAGTGAACACATCCTCTGCAGTGAACACGTCCTCTACAGTGAACACGCCGTCTGCAGTGAACACGCCCTCTACAGTGAACACACCCTCTGCCGTGAACATGCCCTCTAACAGTGAACACGCCCTCTGCAGTGAACACGCCCTCTAACAGTGAACACGTCCTCTGCAGTGAACACGCCGTCTGCAGTGAACACGTCCTCTGCAGTGAACACGCCCTCTGCAGTGAACACGCCGTCTGCAGTGAACACGTCCTCTGCAGTGAACACGCCCTCTACAGTGAACACGCCCTCTATAGTGAACACGCCCTCTGCAGTGAACACGCCCTCTACAGTGAACACGCCCTCTGCAGTGAACACGTCCTCTACAGTGAACACGCCCTCTACAGTGAACACGCCGTCTGCAGTGAACACGCCCTCTACAGTGAACATGCCGTCTGCAGTGAACACGCCCTCTACAGTGAACACGTCCTCTACAGTGAACACGTCCTCTACAGTGAACACGCCCTCTACAGTGAACACGCCGTCTGCAGTGAACACGTCCTCTACAGTGAACACGTCCTCTACAGTGAACACGCCCTCTGCAGTGAACACGTCCTCTACAGTGAACACGCCCTCTGCAGTGAACACGCCCTCTATAGTGAACACGTCCTCTACAGTGAACACGCCCTCTACAGTGAACACGCCCTCTGCAGTGAACACGCCCTCTATAGCGAACACGCCCTCTATAGCGAACACGCCATCTGCAGTGAACACGCCCTCTACAGTGAACACGCCCTCTGCAGTGAACACGCCCTCTGCAGTGAACACGCCCTCTGCAGTGAACACGCCCTCTGCAGTGAACACGTCCTCTGCAGTGACCACGCCCTCTACAGTGAACACGTCCTCTACAGTGAACACGCCCTCTACAGTGAACACGCCGTCTGCAGTGAACACGCCCTCTACAGTGAACACGCCCTCTACAGTGAACACGCCGTCTGCAGTGAACACGCCCTCTACAGTGAACACGTCCTCTACAGTGAACACGCCCTCTACAGTGAACACGCCCTCTACAGTGAACACGCCCTCTGCAGTGAACACGCCGTCTACAGTGAACACGCCCTCTACAGTGAACACGTCTTCTACAGTGAACACGCCCTCTGCAGTGAACACGTCCTCTACAGTGAACACGCCCTCTACAGTGAACACGCCCTCTAACAGTGAACACGTCCTCTACAGTGAACACGCCCTCTACAGTGAACACGTCCTCTACAGTGAACACGCCCTCTACACTGAACATGCCCTCTACAGTGAACACGCCCTCTACAGCGAACACGTCCTCTACAGCGAACACGTCCTCTACAGTGAACACGCCCTCTACAGTGAACACGCCCTCTGTAGTGAACACGTCCTCTACAGTGAACATGCCGTCTGCAGTGAACACGCCCTCTACAGTGAACACGCCCTCTACAGTGAACACGTCCTCTACAGTGAACACGCCCTCTGCAGTGAACACGCCCTCTATAGCGAACACGCCGTCTGCAGTGAACACATCCTCTACGGTGAACACGCCCTCTACAGTGAACACGTCCTCTACAGCGAACACGTCCTCTACAGTGAACACGTCCTCTATAGCGAACACGCCGTCTGCAGTGAACACGCCCTCTACAGTGAACACGCCCTCTACAGTGAACACGTCCTCTACAGTGAACACGCCCTCTGCAGTGAACACGCCCTCTATAGCGAACACGCCGTCTGCAGTGAACACATCCTCTACGGTGAACACGCCCTCTACAGTGAACACGCCCTCTACAGCGAACACGTCCTCTACAGTGAACACGTCCTCTACAGCGAACACGCCCTCTACAGCGAACACGTCCTCTACAGCGAACACACCCTCTACAGCGAACACGTCCTCTACAGGGAACACGTCCTCTACAATGAACACGTCCTCTACAGCGAACACGTCCTCTACAGTGAACACGCCCTCTAACAATGAACACGTCCTCTACAGTGAACACGCCCTCTACAGTGAACACGCCCTCTACAGTGAACACGCCGTCTGCAGTGAACACGCCCTCTACAGTGAACACGCCCTCTACAGTGAACACGTCCTCTACAGTGAACACGCCCTCTGCAGTGAACACGTCCTCTACAGTGAACACGCCCTCTAACAGTGAACACGTCCTCTACAGTGAACACGCCCTCTACAGCGAACACGTCCTCTGCAGTGAACATGTCCTCTACAGTGAACACGCCCTCTAACAGTGAACACGTCCTCTACAGTGAACACGCCCTCTACAGCGAACACGTCCTCTGCAGTGAACACGCCGTCTACAGTGAACACGTCCTCTACAGTGAACACGCCCTCTACAGTGAACACGCCCTCTAACAGTGAACACGTCCTCTGCAGTGAACACGCCCTCTACAGTGAACACGCCCTCTGCAGTGAACACGCCCTCTAACAGTGAACACGCCCTCTGCAGTGAACACGCCCTCTAACACTGAACACGCCCTCTACAGTGAACACGTCCTCTACAGTGAACACGTCCTCTACACTGAACACGTCCTCTACAGTGAACACGCCCTCTGCAGTGAACACGCCCTCTGCAGTGAACATGGCAGCACATTATATTTTATGCCTGACTCCAATATGTTAATCTCAGTATTTACAAATATGCTGAGACATTGTTTTACAGTAGTTTTAAGGCTTTTTAAGGCTTTGGTCTAAATCTCATGGGAGGGATATGTCTTTAGTGTGTTAGTCCCTAAATAAAACTAAACCTAAATAAAATAGTCCCTAAATAAAACTTTTACCATCATCATGTTAAATATAAAAACTCTGAAGACTCGTGTAGGTTCTCTGGAGGTTCTGGATAGTGAATGCAGTGTCTATATCTGTGTTGTAGTCATGGCGACCCCTGGTCCCCATCACCACCACTGTGAAGACAGGTTCTAACGTTATGAATTTCACATCAAACCACTCTGAATGACCCATGAATCTCAGCCACTGAATTGACCAAAAAAAGGGTTAGTGTTCATGTTTAATGAACATTATGAGAGGATGAGGAGACAAACTGTGCAAGATTTTATATACAAGACATATTTATAAAGTGAAAAATTGACATTAATGAATAAAAGTGGCTTTTTATATGCATAAGCATCATTTTATTAATATTTTCATATTTTTAATGTGCAATTTTTTTGTTCTCTCACTTACTGGATTATGAAATGAATGCATTGTAATATTTTGTAGACTGATTTGTACATTTGTACAGGTTTGTACATTTCTGGGCACCATTAAACCATTTTATTAAAAATGTATAATAATAATAATCATTTGTCTTTTTTTATATTTAAAACTAGTCTAAAAAGTGCTTTACAGCCTAATTAAAATGGATAATAATGCAAAATAATGCATTAATAATGCAAAATAAAACCCAACAAAAACGTGTGTGAAAGAAAGCAAGTTACCAAATTAAGATATAATACACAGAATATAAAGGCTCCTAAGCCGGACTGTGAGTGTGGTTATGTAAGCAGGCTGGCGGTTGGTGTGATTTTTTCTGCCTAATTCTGTGTTTTGGGTTTGTATCTGGGTTAATGCTGAAGCTTGATGAAGGCTTTAGAACATCAGAGCTAATGGACTAAATTACACTCCGGCACAGAGCTAGGCCTTCCACAGTCTAACTACACTAAAATGAGTGAATATTCAAATCCATTAGGCCACTTTATCAGAAACCCCTCTCTTAAAGATCCTGTAGTTTGTTTACATGTCCTGTTACCTTAGCCCTTCATTATTAGTCAGGGTCTGAAGACAGGGCTGCTCCTGGCTGGATATGTTTTGGCGTTGGACAATTCTCAACATAATAAAGTGGCCAGATTGGAAGTACAAGGTAGGTGTTTCTGATAAAGTGGCCAGTGAGTGGAAGCACAAGGTGGGTGTTTCTAATAAAGTGGCCAGTGAGTGGAAGTACAAGGTAGGTGTTTCTAATAAAGTGGCCAGTGAGTGGAAGCACAAGGTAGGTGTTTCTAATAAAGTGGCCAGTGAGTGGAAGCACAAGGTAGGTGTTTCTAATAAAGTGGCCAGTGAGTGGAAGCACAAGGTAGGTGTTTCTAATAAAGTGGCCAGTGAGGGGAAGTACAAGGTAGGTGTTTCTAATAAAGTGGCCAGTGAGTGGAAGCACAAAGTGGGTGTTTCTAATAAAGTGGCCAGTGAGTGGAAGCACAAGGTAGGTGTTTCTAATAAAGTGGCCGGTGAGTGGAAGTATAAGGTAGGTGTTTCTATTATAAAGTGGCCAGTGAGTGGAAGTATAAGGTAGGTGTTTCTAATAAAGTGGCTAGTGAGGGGAAGTACAAGGTAGGTGTTTCTAATAAAGTGGCCAGTGAGTGGAAGCACAAGGTGGGTGTTTCTAATAAAGTGGCCGGTGAGTGGAAGTATAAGGTAGGTGTTTCTATTATAAAGTGGCCAGTGAGTGGAAGCACAAGGTGGGTGTTTCTAATAAAGTGGCCAGTGAGTGGAAGTACAAGGTAGGTGTTTCTAATAAAGTGGCCAGTGAGTGGAAGTATAAGGTAGGTGTTTCTAATAAAGTGGCTAGTGAGGGGAAGTACAAGGTAGGTGTTTCTAATAAAGTGGCCAGTGAGTGGAAGCACAAGGTGGGTGTTTCTAATAAAGTGGCCGGTGAGTGGAAGTATAAGGTAGGTGTTTCTAATAAAGTGGCCAGTGAGTGGAAGCACAAGGTAGGTGTTTCTAATAAAGTGGCCAGTGAGTGGAAGTATAAGGTAGGTGTTTCTAATAAAGTGGCCATTCAGTGCGTTTATACTTGGTCTCAGGACACAGGACAGAGGGTTCGGGAGTCAAAGGGAGGTTTCCTCATGGCTTCTTTACTCTTTGCTGTTTTTAAGTGTCGGTCATCATCTTATTGTAATTAGGAATCCTGTAGTCGTGAAAATCAGAAAGCGGAATAATGAAAGTACATGATACAGAGCGATTCTACCGAATAAAGTGCATCACTGAATTTACTTGACTTAAAATCTATGCATCATTTCTACATGAATAAAATACACCAACATAGTTATTGCCAAAAGTCAGTGAACTGAGTGACCATGATTGCACTGATGTAACATGTTTTATTCAAGTGGAAATGATGCCCTCTTTGAAGTCTAGTAAAAATTCAGTGCAGCACATTATTGCTCGCTGAATAACTGGTGCTCCTCTAAGTACTGCGCCATCCTTTTTTCATCCCTCGCTTCTCTGCGTTACCTAATGATTGCATCATGGGGGAAAATCACGTCTTTCTTACAGGAACAGAGCAGATTTCATACGAGAGAGCGGGAGAGTCTTTAGGGCTTTGGATGTTTGAGAATTTAAGCTTTGCTCTAATAGCACATAGCTGAGTGTCATCAGTGGCTAATGTCCATGAGAATGGCTCCTTTAGTGCTTTAGGCCTCAGGCAGAGCGAGCATTACACAATGACACGGGGGGTCAGCCTTTTCCACTGCGGGGATAATATGAAGCAGTGAACTCAGATCCGCCATTAGTTTGATCTTCTTGGTCTGATGCTACTGTATAAAAGTTTACAGTTTGCCATCAAATCTAACGTGTGTATATATTCACTCATACTGAAAATATATGTGCAATATGCTCCCATTAGGCATCACGTTCTGACCACCTCCTCGGTTCTACGCTCATTGTCCATTTCATCAGCCCCACTTACTGAATAGCTGCACTCTGTAGTTCTATGATACTGTCTGAACTGAGCGGAACCACATCACTGGATCTCCCCTCCTGTTAATACACACTGTGCAATATATCATAACTGCTACTGTAATGACACGTTCACTAGGTATTCACACTGTAAACACTGCTGCTATTCATAGTTATGTTTATATTCATTGTGTTGTAACTACCTCATACCACTCAGTGCAATACCTGCTTTCATATGAATACAACAAGTCTGTCTTATGTGCGCTGTAAATATGCAACAGATATACTTTTATTTATTTTATTCATAGTTTACTCCATTTATATCTATTTTTCTATTTCTGTCTAATTCATGTCTGTTTTTATTCCTAGTTTATTTCTGCCTAATATATCGCTTCTGTCGGAACAAAACCTCATATCTCCATTTTTGTCTTTTTTCAGTTTTTGATATAATTTGAAAATGTCTCTTGTTTTCTACATCATGTGTAAATTTCATGATGAATGAACCAAAACACAGAGTCCAAAACGACTTGGAAAAATGTCAGTTTCCACTGACTTACAGTAAAAGTAAAGTATTTTCTTTCTCCTGTAAACTTACCACTGGAGATACAAGGTTTTGTTCCGACAGCAGTGATACATAAGTTTATGTGCTATTATATCTATCTGTCTGTCTGTCTGTCTGTCTGTCTGTCTATCTATCTATCTATCTATCTATCTATCTATCTATCTATCTATCTATCTATCCAATTCTAATCATTTCTAATATGTTATCTTTTTACTATTTTAGTTTAAATGCACATCATTGCATTTTGTTTTTATTGCACCGCGTAGTGCACCCAGCTTTTTTAGAAAAGTGATTATTAATACAGGCTCAAAACTGTCATAAAACAATGTCTCAGACATTAGGAAGCATATTCATAACCATTTCAGTAATAAGTTTCTGTGAAGGAGCTTTTAGAGGTGGACATCTGGTTCCTATCACCACCATTGTGAACACTTCTTACTCGGTCCGTTTCTCTAGAACTGAGCATTTCAAACCAAACCACTTTACTTACATCTTCACCATTTAATTATGCAGAAATATTGAAAATCAGTGGAGTTTCCCTTTGATTTTAAACGTGGTTGCCTTCATAAAACTACAACTGCATTCGTTTCGGTGTGATTTTTATTCCTTCCCCCAATTAGTTCACTGATCATTTCCACCCACAGGCTGTAACTGCCCCGTAATCACATGATACCCCCAGTCTCAGAGGTAGAGTGCTTTCTCTTCTCAGACCCCTGAGAGCTCATGATCTCCTGAGGATCAGGCCGTTAGACAGTTGTGCCATTCTGGAGGTATGAAGGTTTTAATAACACAGTGTGTTTAACCCCTTAAAGGGTCAGGACCCAAAGCTTTACTACACTCTTAACCTCAGAAAAGCTCAGCTTTCATTGGCGTTAGTTTTTAAGTGGTTAAATTTTACTTGATTAAAATAATAAATAAAATAATAAAATAAAATAATGCAGAATTTCCACATGAATAAAGTATATAAACTTTAGACTAACACAATTTGTACTAAAAGTAAGTAAATATCGCTGAAATTGAGTTCATGAATTTTATTTATGTGCATGTTTGAATGGAGTAAATCCAAAGCGCCGTTTACCGTCTGAGGAGATAACAGAGCGACGGGTTATTGAGGGAAGAGTCCTGGACACGTCAGCACTAAGTCAATACTCTCTATACAGGGATCTAAATGTGGAAACAGTTTCCACAAAAGTTTTCCTCACTATGACCTGTGTGTCTATATATAGCAGCTCTTATCATAGTCAATAAACGCGCGGATGCGTGTGGGAGGCATGGCCTCCATGTCTTTTCACTATTGATCACCAGTACAGAACAACGTGTCATGTGACTGATTTAAAAACACAGTCGAAGTTTTGTCTATAAAACTTGCCATGACGACAAACACCAACTCTCTCAGGTCAGCGGCCTCATTCAGTCCAGTACTGTTCCACTTCCATCACACCGTATACATTTAAAAAGTTGGGAACAGGAGAAGAACTGTTAAGGGTTTGGTGCCACTTCTATATAGAACCATATGCAATGCTTTCTCCAATCAATCACTGGAACCATTTGAGCATGCAAAGGGTTCTAGATAGAACACATGGTTCTGAACAGGACCATTCTCTTTAGTTTAAGACCAAACTTATAATGTAAAAACGTATTGTTGTTTTATCAGTAAGTAACTTATCTGCCTTAAAAAGTAGATTTTATTAAACTTTTGAATAATACATATCATGATATAAGAATATTATTGTGTTCAATTAAGACTAAAAGATCAATTAACTCAAAATGTTGAGGATGCTTACTTTTAAGCATGTGTGGTGTTGGTGTTTCAAATGTCAGTTTTTTTACATTGGAATTATTATAAATGTGAATATAATACATACAACATTTATGGCACATATTATTACATTTAGATACAGATATACACTGACCGGCACCGTCAACCTGGTTTCTCCGCTCACTGTCCACTTTATCAGCTCCACTGACCGTATAGCTGCACTCTGTAGTTCTACAGTTACAGACTGTAGTCCATCTGTTTCTCTGATACTCTGTTACCCTGTTCTTCAGTGGTCAGGACCCCCATGGACCCTCACAGAGCAGGTACTGTTTGGGTGGTGGGTCATTCTCAGCACTGCAGTGACACTGACGTGGTGGTGGTGTGTTAGTGTGTGTTGCACTGGTCTGAGTGGATCAGACACGGCAGTGCTGCTGGAGTTTTTTGAGCAGAGCTCAGAGTAAACACAGCTGTACACAAATAAAAGCATAACATTTCTAACTGAAACACAAACGTGTTGTGGACGAAGTTCACAAACCATGTACTCTAGTTAAAGCAGAGACCCCCAGGGTAAAATATCCCTCCAGTAAAATTAGAAGTTCCTCCCTTTAGACCTCCACTGGAGTAAAAGTACTAAAGTATTTCCCTTCAAATGTACTTAAGTATAAAGTAAAAGTACTAAAAGATTATTAATAATAAAGATAATTAACTTAATGCCACTTAGTTCCAAGTTTAAGTTGAATAAAAACTGGCTTTAAACTCAGGATCACAGATGAGCTCCTTTACTGTGTTGATCTGTAGGCGTCTGTTCATAAACATAAACCAGCCCAAACTCATTTACTATAAAATGAAATGGTGTTTGTAGAAATTCAGAAAAAAGCCGCGTCAGTCTCGACTGCATATGTGGACATATTTCTATATTGAGCTCTATTTACACAAAGTTAGGTTAGTTCATCATTTATGTTGAACAGACTCTCCCAAAGTTTTACGCTGCTGCGCTGACGTTGAACCGCGTGCTGCACTGGGTCGGTATGACCAACAGGTCAAAACCAGCTCTAAACAAAGTGACCGCTGGGCCCTGATTGGTGCTCTGGCTTTGCGCTTCTTTCGTTTTGACATGTGACATTTTTATACACACAGAAACCAAAAGGAACGACAGATTTCTCAACATGTAGGAGGAAAAGTAAGAAGTCGCCCAGAATGAAAAAATGTCAATAAAGTTCAGATACACAAAAAAACTACTTAAGTACAGAAACCAATTACATTTACTTATTTACTGTCCAACATTATTTAATAGCAAAATATCATTAGTGACAATTTGTAATGTTGCATGTTGTTTTTAATGTTGTAAACCAATGTGGAAGGCTATGACTTTGGACTGTGTTTCGGTAGTGACAAGAAATCATGAGACCGCATGTTTAGACTGTATTTATGAGTGGGTGATGGGTGTTTAATGGCACAGGCATTAAGCTGGAGTTATATAAATGATCATATGCAGTCAGAGTTCCAGGAACAGGGCTGGTATTTCAGTTTGGATAATGGTGTGATTAAATTATAACACTGTTATTGGAAGAACATCTATCCATGTTTATCTGGCAGGTGGCCAGAGGGCATTTCTTTGCCCCCTGTCTCCAAAAGCTTGTTGAGCAAAGGCTATAAAAATCACCCTCCTGTGGGTCGAGGCGTCCATTCCTCACGCCTTCAAATTGAATACAGCATCCAGTTTGACTTGTTTTCCATGTAAATACCAAACAGTAAGCTTTAGACAGGCTTTACACAGTGAAACCTACATGCACTCTGAAGTTGCTTGAAACCTACAAGAAACTAAATTGTAAAGCAACTGCAACTCACCTGACGGCTGCAACTGTCTGATCAAAATTAGACATCACATGATCACATCAAGCAAAACATTTCAAAGGACTGATTTTAACAGGTCAATGAATAAACCAAAAGGGCTTGATTGGGAGGGTGAAAATGAGATCTTGAGTAAAGGTTTGTAAAGTTGGTAGATTTTCATTTTGTTAGATTTGTGAGCCATGACAACAAACAAACGTGAGCTTCTCAAATCGAACATTTCTGTAAACAGCTGGTTTAATTAGGCCATTGACCGTAAAAGCTGTTCAAACGGCTCCTTATGCAAACACTTATTTTTCTTTATCTGTGTTTATTGTTTTAGTCCAAATGATAAAAAGTATTACAGAAGAGGAGGCAGGGCTTTAGTTCTCAATGGACTCATAAAGTACAACCATAATGCCTCTTTTAATATGCATTTTCTAAAGCTTCACATACACAGAATATATTATAAGCATTAAAGAACCACAGTTAGACAGTTAAAGAGTATATATATATATATATATATATATTCAGAAAAAAGACACATCTTATATATACACTGCTCAAAAAAATAAAGGGAACACTTTGAACTCAATATAACTCCAAGTAAATCAAACTTCTGTGAAATCAAACTGTCCACTTAGGAAGCAACACTGACCATCAGTTTCTCAGCTGTTGCGCAAATGGAACAGACAACAGGTGGAGATTACTGGCGATTAGCAAGACACGCTCAGTGAAGGAGTGGTTCTGCAGGTGGGACCACAGACCACTTCTCAGTACCTTTCTGCTTTCTGGCTGATGTTTTGGTCACTTTTGAATGTTGGTGGTCTTTCACACTCGTGGTAGCAGGAGACGGACTCTACAACCCACACAAGTGGCTCAGGTAGTGCAGCTCATCCAGGTTGGCACATCAATGTGAGCTGTGGCAAGAAGGTTTGCTGTGTCTGTCAGCGTAGTGTCCAGAGGCTGGAGGCGCTACCAGGAGACAGGCCAGTACACCAGGAGACGTGGAGGAGGCCGTAGGAGGGCAACAACCCAGCAGCAGGACCGCTACCTCCACCTTTGTGCAAGGAGGAACAGGAGGAGCTGCCAGAGCCCTGCAGAATGACCTCCAGCAGGCCACAAATGTGCATGTGTCTGCACAAACGGTTAGAAACCGACTCCATGAGGATGGTATGAGGGCCCGACGTCCACAGATGGGGGTCGTGCTCACAGCCCAACACCGTGCAGGACGCTTGGCATTTGCCAGAGAACACCAGGATTGGCAAATTCGCCACTGGCGCCCTGTGATCTTCACAGATGAAAGCAGGTTCACACTGAGCACATGTGACAGACGTGACAGAGTCTGGAGACGCCGTGGAGAGCGATCTGCTGCCTGCAACATCCTTCAGCATGACCGGTTTGGCAGTGGGTCAGTAATGGTGTGGGGTGGCATTTCTTTGGAGGGCTCCACAGCTCAGCTCCAGATCCTCAGACCCCTTGTGAGACCATATGCTGGTGCGGTTGGCCCTGGGTTCCTCCTAATGCAGGACAATGCTAGACCTCATGTGGCTGGAGTGTGTCAGCAGTTCCTGCAAGATGAAGGTATTGAAGCTATGGACCGGCCCGCCCGTTCCCCAGACCTGAACCCGACTGAACACATCTGGGACATCATGTCTCGCTCCATCCACCAACGCCACGTTGCACCACAGACTGTCCAGGAGTTGGCGGATGCTTTAGTCCAGGTCTGGGAGGAGATCCCTCAGGAGACCATCCACCACCTCATCAGGAGCTGCCCAGGCGTTGTAGGGAGGTCATACAGGCACGTGGAGGCCGGACACAATACTGAGCCTCATTCTGACTTGTTTTAAGGACATCACATCAAAGTTGCATCAGCCTGTCGTGTGTTTTTCCACTTTAATTGTGTGTGTGACTCCAAATCCAGGCCTCCACTGGTTAATCAGTTTGATTTCCATTGATGATTTTTGTGATTTTGTTGTCGGTACATTCAACTTTGTACAGAACAAAGTATTCAATGAGAATATTTCATTCATTCAGATCTAGGATGAGTTATTTGAGTGCTCCCTTTATTTTTTTGAGCAGTGTATATACACACATATATATATAAGCATATGAAGTGACATCCCATTCTTAATCCATAGGGTTTAATATGATGTCGGCCCACCCAAACTGTTTCCACAATTTTGGAAGCATACAATTGTCCAAATGCATTGGTCTGCTGAAGCATTAAGATTTCCCTTTACTGGAACTGAGGTGGGTGGCACGGTGACGTGGTGGGTAGCGCTGTCGCCTCACATAAGGCACGAGTAAGGAGTAAGTAAGGAGTTTGCATGCTCTCCCCATGTCTGTGTGGGTTTTTCTCCGGGTGCTCTGGAATCCCCCCACAGTCCAAATATGTGCAGTCAGGCCTATTGCTCATGGCAAATTGCCCCAAAGTGTGAGTGTGTGAGTAAATGTGTCTGTCCGTCTGTCTGTCTGTCCTGTGATGGACTGGCGAC
The DNA here is from genome assembly GCF_015220715.1 of Pygocentrus nattereri. Lineage (NCBI taxonomy): Eukaryota > Metazoa > Chordata > Actinopteri > Characiformes > Serrasalmidae > Pygocentrus > Pygocentrus nattereri. The sequence continues at coordinate 28,622,692 of NC_051237.1, read as the reverse complement.
CTATCCAGGGTGTATCCTGCCTTCTGCCCGATGGCTGCTGGGATAGGCTCCAGCACCTCCCCATGAACCATAAGGAGAAATGGCTTAGATGATGTGTGTGAAGCTATGGGGCCTTGGCCAACTGCTGAAAAACAAACCCATAGCATTATCCCTCCTCCACCAAACCTCACAGCTGGCACAGTGCAACGGCCACTGTTGCCCCTGGCTTGCCCGCCGGGGGGGTTTTTACATTTTTTTACATTCTTGTTAAAACTTTCTCTTTTCTGGAATTCTGTGAAGCTGCTTTGTAACATTCGTTGTAAAAAGCGCCATACAAATAAATTTGATTTGATGATTTGATTTGATGTAAAGCTTGTGTGCAGCTGCTTGGCCATGGAAATCCTGCCATGAAGCTCCTGGCACACAGCTTTTGTGTTGATGTTAATGCCAGAGGATGTTCGGAGCAGTTATAGAGTCAGCAGAGCGTTGGTAATGTTGGTAAGCATTGCATTGGTCCTCAGCACTTGCCGACACTTCGTGGCTGAGTTGCTGTGGTTCCTAAACGCGTCCACTTCACAGTAATAGCGCTCACAGTTGTTCGTGGAAGATCTATGAGGGAAGAAATGTTGCAAACTGACCTGTTGCAATGCTGGCATCATATTACAGCACCACGCTCAGATTCAGTGAGATCTTTAGAACGACCCATTCTTTCTCTATCCACACAAGGCCTCGGGCCCTGACTCCGTGTCCTCTGCCACCTTGAGACACTGTGCTGATGAGCTGGCCCCAGTCTTCACGGGAATCTTCAACTCTTCCCTGGAGTCATGCCATGTCCCAGCCTGTTTCAAGTCCTCCATCATCGTCCCTGTCCCCAAGAAACCACGCGCCACAGGAATTAATGACTACAGGCCTGTGGCCCTGACGTCCGTAGTCATGAAGACCTTTGAACGTCTGGTTTTATTCCACCTCAAGTCCATCACCAACCCCCTTCTGGACCCCCTGCAGTTTGCCTACAGAGCCAACAGGTCTGTAGATGATGCCATAAACCTGGCCCTCCACTTCATCCTGCAGCATCTGGACTCCCCAAGAACCTACGCTAGGATCCTGTTTGTGGACTTCAGCTCTGCATTCAATACTATCCTTCCCACTCTGCTCCAGGACAAGCTCTCTCTGCTCCATGTGCCCGACTCCACCTGCAGGTGGATCACAGACTTCCTCACAGACCACAGTCAGCGAGTACGGCTGGGGAAGATTGTCTCGGACACGCGGACTTTAAGCACAGGATCTCCTCAGGGCTGTGTACTTTCCCCCCTGCTCTTCTCCCTGTACACCAACTGCTGCACCTCCATCCATGACTCTGTCAAACTGATTAAGTTTGCGGACGACACCACCCTCATTGGACTCATCTCAGACGGTGATGAGTCTGCCTACAGGAAGGAGGTGGACCGGCTGGTGACCTGGTGCAGCAACAGCAACTTGGTGCTCAATGCCCAGAAGACAGTGGAGATGACTGTGGACTTCAGGAAAGCCACAAGCCCCCTGCCCCCCCTTATCCTTACCGACACCCCCATCACCACTGTGGACTGTTCCCGGTTCCTTGGCACCACCATCACCCAGGACCTCAAGTGGGAGCTGAACATCAGCTCCCTCATCAAGAAGGCTCAGCAGAGGATGTACTTTCTGCGGCAGCTGAGGAAAGCCAAACTGCCGGCCCAGCTGATGGTACAGTTCTACACGGCCATCATCGAGTCCATCCTCAGCTCCTCCATCACAGTGTGGTATACTGGGGCCACTGCCAGGGACAGACAAAGGCTGCAGCGCATTGTGCGCTCCGCTGAGAAGGTGATAGGCTGCAGCCTCCCATCTACAGGCTGTGGGGAGAGCGGATCGGATTATAACAGACCCTTCTCACCCCGCACACGGACTATTTGATCCACTCCCCTCGGGCAGGAGGCTTCGGACCATTCGGACCAGAACCTCCCGCCACAGGAACAGTTTCTTCCCCTCTGCCATTGGACTCAAGAACAATATATAATCACGTCACTTACCTCTTTATAACCCTGCTTTGGTCACTTTACTTGAATTGCACTACTCCACCTGCACTGTTGTATATAGTACTGTTGTACATGCCATTTGTATTTTTATTTTTATTCATTCTATCTATATAGTTGCATAGAGTATTTATTTATGTGGACTTAATTTTGCTTTGCCTATTACTACCTGTTTTTATGTTGCACCTTCATGCCAAAGCAAATTCCTAGTCTGTGAATCCTGTTCATTGACAATGGCAATAAAACTTCTTCTGATTCTGATTCTAATGTCTGTAAAGGCAGGCTGCACGGCTATGTGCTTGATTTTATACACCTGTGGAAAAGGGACTGAATGAAACACCAGAATTCAGTGATGAAGACGTGTTTCCCGATACTTTTGCCCACGTAATGGTATGTAGTACATATACAGGAACTGTCTTGTCCACTTTTCCTATGAGGTTGTTTCACAGTCATAATAGAAATAATGCTACATAGATGCTACATCAAGCTAAAACTGCTGCACAATGAAATGATGCTGCATGAAAATAAGTCTAGTATTAAAGTTCAACTCTATTATATAACAACATATACTGAAACCACTGCCTAATGCTGCCAAAGCAACTTTACTACCACTTTTAACGTGATGTATTTTGGTGAGTTGTCAGTTCAGTGCACAGCAGTGTTAGCTTGCATGTACAAGCCATATTTTGGCATAGTTAGGAAAAATATATAGAGGAAAAATGTCCATACAGCAAAATATATCAGCTTTGGGACATCTTTATTCAGCACAAAGCACGACAGCAGCAATTTCCGTAAATATCATTCAGTTTTGTCATAGAGAAAACCAACTTAGACCCAGAGTTCCTAATACGGGCATGAGACAAAGTGCAGGATGACGTCAAGACTTTAGGGGAACTAATTGAGTCTTTGTTCATCTCAAAGTTTCTTACTCTTGGTTTACTCAACAGAGGATTGAACCTGGGTTTCTACCAAGCTGATTTATGATAAAAAAGCGCTAAAGAAATGAGCTTGAACTGAATTTAATTAAATGGTCATTTATTTACTACATAAAATAGGCTCTTTTTTGCAGTGTTGAATCGAGCCTGAAAACACATAGACGGAAAGCATGATCTAGGGCTGTGATAGTGGTAGCAATGATGTCAGAAAGATCGAGGCAGGTTTCTCACAAGTTTTCACACCCATGCTTAAAGCCCTCACGTGGCCATTACCAGATAAATCAGACAGGAATAAATCCTTTCATTCAGAAGCTTATAATGCTGATTGCTCTTCATCTGAGCTCAAGCTCTGCATCCAGTTATTGCTTTTTGCTCCAACCCTTTTCTAGGCCTCACTGCCCTTTATGAAACAAATGAAAGGTTCAAATATCCTGTTTTGAGAGAGATTTGCCACCCAAATCCATTTATTATATTAAAAGAGTGTGGATAATATCGTGCCATATCCTGTTTCTGTATTTGTGTTCTCGTGCAGATTTATTTGATGCGTCAGTGGGGTAAATTAAATCCGCCTCAGGAAACAGAACTGATGTCATTGGTTGACTGACCATGGAGTTGATATGCTTTTGATGAGCCCAAAGTAATGATAATACCCTTTATAATAATCACTATGTATGTAAGTAATTCCTATTTAGAGCAAGAAATAACTAAAATCATGGAGCTTGTTCCAGATCAAATGAATTCAACCCTCTTAGGGGGCGTCTCAGGTGTATTTATGTGCAGTGTTTATACGCGTTGTGTCTACATGTTTCAATAAATGTGTTCACGTGTGTTGATGTAACATTTTAAAATGGGAACAGTTTGTCCCCTCTTGGCCAGGTCATTTTTTCTCTAGGCCCCAGATGACTGGCACACACGCTGGTTTCAACTTACTAAGACACACCCCCTGGGCATGGATACAGGACATGATTAGCACGGATGGGCCTGTTTGCCAGAGCAATGCTGGGTAGGAAAGGGGCCCATGGGACATGCTGTCAGGATTTCGAGATGAACAGTTAATCAGGTGCCTCAAATCTCTGTGGCGCGATTCCTTACTGAGTCTTGAGTTTCTGGGATGCAAATCTTAGTAGAGTCGCGAGCCTCTGTGTTGTGAGTCCTTGTTGAGTCTTTAGTCTCTGAGATGTGAGTCCTAGTCGAGTCTTGATTCTCTGAGATGCGAGTCCTTGTTGAGTCTTGAATCTCTGTGGTGTGAGTCTTTATTGAGTCTTGAGTCTCTAGGACGTGAGTCCCAACAGAGTCTTGTGTACTTGTGCAAAAGGAACATTGCATGTCCATGTTAAATGTTCCCTGTGTGCAGCTGAACATTCAGCTATTCTAACCCTATTACTCATGCTTGGCCTTTGCTGATCTGTAGTGTGTTTGAGTTCCTTCAGGGTCACTGACACTGATGTGCTATTCCAACGAGGTCTGGTATGGACCATTGCTGTTTGGCATGTTGCTGAGATGTTACATCACCATGAGCTGCTACTCGCCATGATTATAAGATCTAGAAATTCCATGAGGTTTGGGTTTAGTATTAGAGAAGCTTTGATAAACAACACAGCCATAACAATCAGATTCAGCACTTATGGCTTTAATTTACAGTTAAGCAGCTGAAAATAAAGACAATTTGTGTCTGTCTGTATCTGCAGGGATATTTGTCCACACATTCAGTGGTACTGAGGTCTGGACTCTGGGGTGGTCAGTCCATCGCCCAGCTTCTTTGTTTGATGTGTCCGTCTCCTTTTCTCAGTGAGGTTCTTCTTGATCAGCTTTCAGACCCAAAGCGCTGAGTGGTCTTCTCACAGTGGAAGGATGGACAGAAGCAGCTGTAGATGTTTTCAGATCTGAAGCAGCTTGATGTTCTCCTCTCTCTCAGAGATCAAAGCTTTAAGTGCTGTTTATCTGATGGGGGCAGTTTTGGTGTCTACCAGGTCTTCCAGGTGGTTCATAGGCTTTCTCTGTAGCTTTTAACCATTTTTGTACTCCAGTTTTTAAACCTTCTTCCCCACTTTATTTTCATTTGACTTTTTCCTTCCTTGTGAAAGGAGATGATCTTATATCTAATCTCAGAAACATCTCCTGAGAAAGGAATAATTTGAACTCACTGACATATCTGAGTGGAAATCATATAACTGAATGGTTTCTCTCACCTCTCATCTAAGACTTGCTTGCTATATTAATCATTTTATATGCAGTATGCAATAAAACGTGCTTTTGAATAACACAAACTATTTGACAAAAGGTATTTCTTAAACAGTTGAATCACTTCATTCAATATTAATAATAAAATGATAAATGTCATGCTGCAAATTTCTATTTACATTCATTTTCATCAATTTATTTGCCTTGAGATTTGACTTCTACTTATGATGAATTCTGTATTTTTATTCAGCATTTTTGATATTATTAATCAGAAATGACTTCCTAGTGTCCTGCTAAAAATGTAAAATTTGTGTATTATTCATTTTTCCTATTTCATATTGGTTTTACAATATTGAGAACATTGTTTCCATCCTTTTGAACAGGCATGTATTTTTACAGTTACATAACATTATAAATTATAAAGCCTTTTTTTTTTTTACATTTTTTACAATTCAATGTTTTGCAAATATTTAGGAAATATGTAACTTGTTTTTATTTCAGCACCATCATGTCATAATCTTGTAATTTGTATTTTTGTATGGTTTTATGAACAATAGATCAATAGAAATGATTCAAAATTACTTGGAATAAAATCTTCCTCACCATCATCATCTTTAAAGATGATGGCAACAGGCAAAGGCAAACAGGTCTGGAATAAACACCCAGACTGTCAATCCAAAATCCAATGGACACAAGAGATTGTCCACCCTGCCCAGGAGAGGGTTAGTGGGACCTACCTGGAGCCAGGCCTACGCGTAGTGTTCCTTGGCAAGCGCCTGGTGGCCGGGCAGCCCAAGTAACCTGACTGGGCTCAGCCCGAAAAGGCAACGTGGGGGGCCATGGGGGTCCACCACCCACAAGGTCCAGCATGGAGGACTGGTGCAGTGCCTTATAGGTGGTGGGAGATTGTGCAGAGGTCCTTAGTGGCATGGACCCCTGTAGCTGAAAGTGGCTCCTGGTACGTGGAATGTAAAATCTTCTTATAATAGCTCATTTAAACTCACAGAGCAAGAGGATAGTGGCCCACTGTTGGCCTGCTGACTGACGGCAGCCCTTTGGCATTGGCTCAATGTTTTTGGTGCCGCGGTCCAACTAAATGTCACTTTTCTTCACTCTTTTTCTACTGAGTGTCCAGTTTACTCATTTTTCCTTCATTGGCATCTTTCATTATCTCTTGTAAATCAGTTAGTAAATAATTGTAATCATATATATCATAAATCCAGCCAGTTACTCAGTTAAACCACTATAGTCATCTCGTACAGAGTCAGCAACATTTTCAGCGAAATCATTTATTAGGCCTAGTCGTTCATTTATTTCTCTCGATGTATTTTACTTTCCCATATAAAAGGAGATGTGTATTGAAATCTGTATCTGTTTGAGAAGATTGCAAACTAGTTAGACTTTAATCTGGGTGGTCTGTGGGTGGACCACCAGTGGCATACAGTCAGCTGGGTGTCGACCTTATCAAGCATGCAGACCAATATATTCTTGCTACCTGGGAAAAAGCATTTAAGATTAAGCTTTTATATAAAAACGTCTTCAAGATTATAAAAGACACGAATTCAATCAGGTACGTTTAGCCTTTATACCGGCACTGCAGAGCGCGGCGGTGAGCTGTAGCTGATGTAAGGCAGCGCGTGGGCGAGGGCCAAGGCCACGGCCTGGCCGAGGGATTTACAATGCTCTGATGATGTGTTATGAAAGAGACAGACATCTGTTCCTCTCAGCCCAACAGCCGCCACCTCCACCCCCACCAGACTTCTTTATCTCCTTATCCTTCATTTCTGTCAGTTCAGTCTCTCCTCTTTATAGACCTCATTGTTACATCGATCTCCTCTGGTTCGGATGAGATGATCAGGTCCTAGTTTTGTGCTTTTCCGCTGTAAGACACTGTCAAAATGTAGGAAATACGTTTCGTGTTCTGCACAGTGAAGAACAGCAGTGAGGCCTGAGTGTCTGTTAGATAACAGGGTCAGAAAGCACATCAGGTCTATTAGAAACCCCAACACCTCCTCACATTTACGGCGTTGGGCTGACGCTCTTTTCCAGAACAACTCGCAACTTGATCATTTCACACAGGGAGGTGAAGGCGGTGTTGGGAGTCTTGCCCAAGGACTCTTATTGGTGGAGTGTAGGGTGCTGCCCTGAACCCCAGTCTCCAGCACAGAGGGCAGAGGTGTTACCCACTACACCAACCAACCTCCTCTGAGCTGAGTGGGTGATGATTTAGGCATGCAGGCTGTTAGCTTCACTGCTTTTAGCCTCATTAGCTTAGCTTATTTCTTAGCCATTTGTTAGCTGCAGTATTTATTAGCTATGTTAGCCTCTTTGATTTGTTAGCTGCATTATTTATTAGCTATATTAGCCTCTTTGATTTGTTAGCTGCAGTATTTATTAGCTACGTTAGCCTCTTTGATTTGTTAGCTGCAGTATTTATTAGCTATGTTAGCCTCTTTGATTTGTTAACTACAGTATTTATTAGCTATATTAGCCTCTTTGATTTGTTTGCTGCATTATTTATTAGCTACGTTAGCCTCTTTGATTTGTTAGCTACAGTATTTATTAGCTATGTTAGCCTCTTTGATTTGTTAACTACAGTATTTATTAGCTACGTTAGCCTCTTTGATTTGTTAACTACAGTATTTATTAGCTATATTAGCCTCTTTGATTTGTTAGCTGCAGTATTTATTAGCTACGTTAGCCTCTTTGATTTGTTAACTACAGTATTTATTAGCTACGTTAGCCTCTTTGATTTGTTAGCTACAGTATTTATTAGCCATGTTAGCCTCTTTGATTTGTTAACTACAGTATTTATTAGCTATGTTAGCCTCTTTGATTTGTTAGCTACAGTATTTATTAGCTACGTTAGCCTCTATGATTTGTTAACTACAGTATTTATTAGCTATGTTAGCCTCTTTGATTTGTTAGCTGCAGTATTTATTAGCTATATTAGCCTCTTTGATTTGTTAGCTACAGTATTTATTAGCTACGTTAGCCTCTTTGATTTGTTAGCTACAGTATTTATTAGCCATGTTAGCCTCTTTGATTTGTTAACCACAGTATTTATTAGCTATGTTAGCCTCTTTGATTTGTTAGCTACAGTATTTATTAGCTATGTTAGCCTCTTTGATTTGTTAGCTACAATATTTATTAGCTATGTTAGCCTCTTTGATTTGTTAGCTACAGTATTTATTAGCTATGTTAGCCTCTTTGATTTGTTAGCTGCAGTATTGATTAGCTATGTTAGCCTCTTTGATTTGTTAGCTACAGTATTTATTAGCTACGTTAGCCTCTTTGATTTGTTAGCTGCAGTATTTATTAGCTATATTAGCCTCTTTGATTTGTTAGCTACAGTATTCATTAGCTATGTTAGCCTCTTTGATTTGTTAACTACAGTATTTATTAGCTACGTTAGCCTCTTTGATTTGTTAGCTACAGTATTTATTAGCCATGTTAGCCTCTTTGATTTGTTAGCTACAGTATTTATTAGCTACGTTAGCCTCTTTGATTTGTTAGCTACAGTATTTATTAGCTATATTAGCCTCTTTGATTTGTTAACTACATTATTTATTAGCTCTGTTAGCCTCTTTGATTTGTTAGCTGCAGTATTTATTAGCTATATTAGCCTCTTTGATTTGTTAACTACAGTATTTATTAGCTATATTAGCCTTTTTCATTTGTTAGCTACAGTATTTATTAGCTATATTAGCCTCTTTCATTTGTTAGCTACAGTATTTATTAGCTATATTAGCCTCTTTCATTTGTTAACTACAGTATTTATTAGCTATGTTAGCCTCATTCATTTGTTAGCTGCAATATTTATTAGCTATATTAGCCTCTTTGATTTGTTTGCTGCATTATTTATTAGCTATGTTAGCCTCTTTGATTTGTTAACTACAGTATTTATTAGCTACGTTAGCCTCTTTGATTTGTTAGCTGCAGTATTTATTAGCTATGTTAGCCTCTTTGATTTGTTAGCTGCAGTATTTATTAGCTATGTTAGCCTCTTTGATTTGTTAGCTGCAGAATTTTTAGCTATATTAGCCTCTTTCATTTGTTAGCTACAGTATTTATTAGCTATGTTAGCCTCTTTGATTTGTTAGCTACAGTATTTATTAGCTATGTTAGCCTCTTTGATTTGTTAGCTACAATATTTATTAGCTATGTTAGCCTCTTTGATTTGTTAGCTACAGTATTTATTAGCTATGTTAGCCTCTTTGATTTGTTAGCTACAGTATTTATTAGCTATATTAGCCTCTTTGATTTGTTAGCTACAGTATTTATTAGCTACGTTAGCCTCTTTCATTTGTTAGGTGCAGTATTTATTAGCTATATTAGCCTCTTTGATTTGTTAGCTACAGTATTTATTAGCTACGTTAGCCTCTTTCATTTGTTAGGTGCAGTATTTTTAGCTATATTAGCCTTGTTTGCCAAGCTATGCTAAACACGCGTTATTGAGTAAAGAGAGCTGTACAGAGTTTTCAGTCTTGCAGGGGAGGTCATTTCCCAGGTAGTAAGCATATATTAGTCCACCGGCTCGTTAAAGACAGCACCCCACTGTATGACACTACTGGTCCACCCTCGGACCACCCAGATCATTGGCCTGTATATAAGGTCAGATTTTAAATACACACAGCCTTTTATTTTGGAAAATATACTATAAAGACAAATACTGCAAACAACTGACAGGAAAAAATGAATGACTCGGCCTAATATAGAGTATTGCTGTCTCAGTGCTGCACTAAAATACCTTAACCAAGCTGCAAAGGATAACGGAAGAAAGTCCTTAGTAAATAGGACAGTGAGTGGAAAATAAATGCTGAAAAGTGGCATTTTTGTCTCATACACTGCCAGGAAAATGTAAAGTAAACAGCCAGTAGGCCACCAGCTTTGCTGTCGGTGGGCCAACAGTGGTCTGCTCTCCTCTTGCTATCCGGATTGGCTCCACCTCTGAATCTCTTACCTCAGTTGTGTGTCTTTTTCAGGTGCTGTTTGAACAGCCTTCACACAGTCTTATGAGAACAGTCAGCGCTGTTTACTTTTGAAAGCAGGTTATTTGTGCCATATTCACAGTTTCCAGCTCTGAAGTTAATGGCAGTGAGCCTGCTGGCTAAACGCACCTCCGAGCACTGATTACCTCCTTTCCATTCTCCTTAACGAGGGATGAAGGTGTTGTACATGCTCTGTGAACTCCTGCCGCTCTGTCTTACATAACAGCGGCCGTCCAGCCCACTAATCCAGTTACCGTCCTATAAAGACTAATAACAGCTGCATGCTGCTGCTGACTGTATCTTGCTGTGCCTTGAGCCTTTTCTTCCCCATATGGAGGCCTAACTGCATTAGTGAGACTGAACCGGTATCTGGGCTCATCTAGGGTTCAGCTTGTGCTTGTGTTTTCTTGTTTTTTTGACCAATTAAATGAGCCTCAACTGCATTTCCCAGGACGGATCTACGTTATCTCCACAAAAAACAACAAACATGCCTTGCAGCGAAATGAGAAAGCAAGATGTTCCGTGTTTTCCTCTCTTATTTGACTGAACTCCTTCACTGAGGGAGTCATCATCCTGCTTTGCACTTACACTACACATTTAGCTGAACCATCAGGTTCCCAATTTAATATCCTGTATATGTGCAACAAAATCAGCAGAACCATCAGGGCCTTCTAGGAACTAATGCATACATTATTAAGTTTTGGTTGGAAACAAAAAGGTTAAAATCTTGGAACAGGCAACAAAAAAGTGTCCAGTCCGGATTATTTTTCTCTGTGGTATTTAGGTAGACATACATACAAGAGTCATACAAGCTCTCGTATTGGTTAGGACTTCAGGAGCTGAACTGAAGGCCTTATGTGTGAGATTAACTACCAACATTAGGAACTGACAAAGCAATCAACCATCTCACTCTGGACCAGGGCTGCACTACTCTGGTCCTGCAGGGCTGGGGTCCAGCACATTTTGGACACCATCTTCCTAGGACTGGAGTTATGCGCCACTGCTGTAGACCTTCTGGAAGTTCTAGATACATCACTGACTGTGAATACAAACTGTAGTGTTGGCAGGTTTCAGGTGGTTGTTAGGAATGGAAAACAGCGACCGCAGCTCTATGCCACAGCTCTTTACTGAAAGAGTCACTGTAAAACTGGCACAAGGTAAAACAGTCACTGTAAAACGTAAAATATATTTGGAATTGAAAAGGTTAATTACTAGGCTGCCTAAATCACTGAAGATGGATATTCTGTTAACTTACTATCAGAGTACAATTACTCAAAATTGAAAGGCAGCCTGGTAACTTTTTAAGCTAAAACAGCAGGTTTCTCTGTTACAGTGTAGAGAGTTTCTCCTTTTGAGACTTGGTTCCTTTCCTCATTGGTTCTAGCTCCTGATGACACCATCTCCCTCACTGACATTCATTAGGGCACTTTTCTGGATGAGCTACTTTGGTGCAATCACTATTCTAGAAAAATTCAATTCAGTGAAACTACAAATTAAATGGGACTGAAGTGAAGTGAATTCCACAGCTGCAGTGCATGAAGGACATGAATGACAGAAGCAATTACTCCTTACTTCTCTCTTTTTCTCCTCATGTTATTTTTTTACTTTTGGCTGTTTCACGATTTCAAATTAAGCTTAATGCCAGCTGTATCCTGTTATTATTATCCTGAACATTTCAGGGATGTGAACTGGGTGAGTATTCGTGTGGTTCTGTGTCATGTTTGTCCTGTAAACTGATAAAAGTGCAGGACTGCATTTACTTCACTCAATTTTAGATCAATATAGTTCCTCAACCCTGGTTCTGGAGACCTACCACCCTGCAATCCTAATTTAAGAACAGTGGCAGTTCTAGAAAACATGACCTGGGGTGTCATAGAGGTGGCATGGAGTTTCGGCAGGGTGGTAGAGTGAAAGTACAAGCTGGAAAAGAGGTTAAACAGTCAGTGAATAGCCAATTCACTTTCCCCTATACAGGGTCCGAGGCGAGGCAGAGACAGGGTAGCAAAACAACCCTCCTCTTAAAGGCGCCCACCCCACAGGAAGGTGGAAGCCAATCAGATTTCTAGGGTGGGGGCACTGACACCTCCGTCCACCCCTTTACAACCCTGCATGCCTAAGATACCTGATCTTGGCAGTAAAGGCCTTCTGGAGCATTTGAGTATTAGAGCCTGGTTTGTTGGATATGAACCCTCCATCATTTCCACATGAGTACAACATATAACATCCACACAGCTACTGCCAAGTGTCAAAGTCAAATGAAAAGCAGTAACAGGCTCGATATTATCCATCCATCCCTTTTCTAAGCCACTTCTCCGTCAGGGTCGCGGGAGGGTCGGTATTATGTTTTATTAATTTGCAGAAATTTGATTCAAGTAAATTCAGTGCAACACTTTCACCCACACAGTGTTTGCCTGCTGTTCTGTGGAATTGCAGCAGTTTTTTTTTCTTGTGTGGTGTTGACTTTTTCACACTCCTACAGTTCCACAGTGCAGGGATTCCTCAGATGAACAGAGCTGGGCTGTGCAGTCATGTGACAAGAGCTGCTTCGTCTGACTGGAAGCTCCACTTTAAGTGAAACTGCAGATGGAAGCAGGTTACAGGTACGGAATTCCTAAAACCAGACACACCAGATAAAAGTGGCTGCTGCATGCCATTAAGCCTACATAGCAGTGTTTAATGGATTCAACCCTATTTCTGCTTTTAGTGCCTATTTCTGCTCACCATTGTTATAAGATTTCTCAAAGCTGTTGTTGCGTTTATTTTAATAGGTAAATGTGATCTGACAAAATGAGAATTCTTGTTGTTTTGTTTGTGTCACAAAACACTTTGTTGAACAAGAAAACACATGGAAAGGAAAATCATACATCAGTTGTGCTTTATTGTTACTCTGATGAAACAAATCAATTATTAACTGATCCAAACTGCGCTCTGAATCTAACATGGTGCATCCATCAATAAAGGCAGCATGGAGCTTCTTTTATACAGTGATAGGAAACAAAGCCCTACATGCTGATCTATTTTACTGACCGATGTGGGCGTTGTTTGAATGTGGGCATCCCACTTCTCTGAGGTCATACCTTCATCAGTTAATGCATTTCCGGTACTGCAGGTGTAAATTAAAAGTGAAACCAAATGTGAGAAAATCCATCTTTTAACAATATACAAACAATATATTGAATTGTTTGGAGAAAATAGTGTTGATTTTTCTCGATACATCCCTATGGATTGTCACAGGAAGATATTTAATATGTAAACAAGGTGCTGGATCCAATTCAAACTTAATCTGACCAATTAAGCCCTGGTGTATTGAGTTTACTCAAAAGCGTGAATTGGTTAAACAAAAATACAATGTTTTACATCAATGCAATAATTGCTACATTTTGTCTATGTAATATATTTAATTGGTGTAATCAATGTACACATTTGAATTAACAAAATTAACCAAGCTAACAGTGGTGTACACATTTTATGGCAAGTCTAACTTGAGCACATTTGAAGCTTGTAACATATTTTACTTTGCATTTTGAAGTTTTACACTAACTCTCACAATAAACATACAAAAACCTGGCTGAATATCATAGTACTTTTGAAAAATAGGCTAATGATTGGCCAATGATGATCTCGGAAATAATCTCGTCCTCTTTTTTTGATGACAAGATTTCTCAATGCTGTTCTTATATTTATTTAATATGTAAGAAATGTGATCTAAAAAGCTAAAAAGTCAGGTTTTATCATTTCTCTGAGAAAACAAATTGATAATAAGCTCTTACTGTGCTCTGAAAGAGTTTGCATGCTTACTTGTAAAAAACACAGTACATCCAACAATAAAGGAAGCCTTGTGCATCTTTTACACTGTGATAGGAAACATGATAGCTCACAACAAGCTTTGCTTCAACACACTGCTATGTGCACTACAGACCAGCTTTAAGACCAGCTTTTTTTTAAAGATATTGTTGGGTGTGAACTTAACAAATACAAATATTAATGCTATGTTAAGATTAATACCACATTTAATAAGAGAAATAAAGAGATACATAGAGAATGAGATTTCCATTATATTCATTATGCCCAAAATTACAAATGGATATACAGCAATTTGGAGCAAAACTCTTTGTTGTTGTCTTTGTTGTTGGTATATACACCACCACGATTGCCATGGTACTCTACAAAACACTACAACTACACCTCAGCGTCAGCTCTCGGCGTATAAGCTGACGTAAATCCAGAGTGTTGACTGTGTTGTTGCTGCGTCAGTTTTTCTTGCCCACAGATACTGCATTGTTGTTTAAACCCTATAGTATGTATGATATGGGTTGAGAGCTCTCTGGCTTATAGAGTCACAGGGTAATCTGGTTCATGCACATAATTACCAGGTCATGTTCACACCCTCAGAGAAGATGACAAGAGTTTAAAATACCATTCTGTCTTTTTACTGCTAGCATTCCACCATGCAAATGACAGTGAAACACTGAGGGTAGAAGAAGGCTTGACGTAATGTCCTCCAGCTTTCACCTCACGCCCTGTGCAGCTGTTTCTGATAGCAGCGGTGAAGAAGTGGAAAGAGGAACATGAGGAGGTCTCGAGGTACAGCTGACAGTACAAACACAACCTTCTCATAATATCATATTATATACAGTAAAAGCTTTTGCACCATCTCTCACAGTGGTGTGAAAACATTTCTCAAAATATCCTAAAAATGTCTGTTATTCTAGTGATATACTAAACTAAACTAACAAAGATTCATGTGATTTTTTTAGCTGTTCTAGACATTTAAGACTTGTAAAAGTAATTCCATATGCTTTATTTGGTGCTTGTCACAGACATAAGCTAAATAGTCCTGATATAGAGCTGCTAACAGCTCAGACTACAGCTCATATTCACAGTCGGTGATTTCTCTAGAACTTCCAACAGGCCGAGAGTGAAACATTTTCTCACAAAACTGGTCCCACTGTAATCTAGCATGATTGATTAATTTATCTGTCACTATCCTATTGAGTTAGTAGTCTATCTAATTCATAAGGCCTTTAGTTCAGCTCCTGAAGTCCTAAGCAATGGGAGATCTCACATGGCTGTATCTACCCATATACCATGGAGAAAATCATGATTGGTTCATTTTCCATTGGCTGTTTCAATATTTAGTGCACTGTTTATTTGCCAAAAGTTTCATGCATGCCACATTTTATGTTTTAACTTTTTCAAATTAAATTTAGCATATAAAACTCTTTGTTGTTGTTGAGAATATTATGCGTATGTTCACAAAACAACTAAACATGGAATTTGACTGAGGTCCCCAAACATTTGTTAAAGAAAATGTCACAATTCAGGAGATGTCCACACAGAAATTAAGAAATTAAACAAATAAACCTATTTTTTTCTGGCCATTAAGTGTGTTTTTACCATTAAAATAATACATGGGAATTCAAAAAGATTCATCCAAAATAATTGATTTCTCTTGTAAATCATCACAGATCAGTGCAGTGAGCTGTAAACGGTTTAAATGAGCATAAAGTTTATTATGTAGTTCTACAAGGTCTCAGTCTGAACCTCCTCCAGCTGGACGGACGACATCAACACCACGGTCAAACTCATCCCAGACTGGACTGAGCGTGTCGGGCGTCGCTGCTCTCACGGCTCTTTCAGTGGGATTTCGGAGATCATCCAGTGCTGTGGAACCAGCGCCGAACGCTCTGAGCTGCTGGAGCTTCACTGCTGATGAAAATCCCGCTGCTCAGTTCTGACGGACCCACTCTTATTGACGTGGAGAACGCAGAACGTTCTGCTCAGGGGTCTCAGCTCCTCTCAGACTGAAGGAGCCGGTCAGAAACTCTATGACCCCCTCTTACAGTTGGAGTGTGATTGGTTCCTCGGCGCCTCACGGCTGTAAAAATATGGTGTTTTGAAATCGGATCAATCTTTTTGAATCACCCTGTATAACATGAGCATAAAAAAAGAAAGACATTTACTATAAAATAATTCAATAAAACTATGAAAATGTAGGTTAGAAGAACAAAGGTTTTGGTTTCTGACTCCCTGCTGCACTCCAGCCATCACTGGATCTTTTCAGTTCCATCAGCACCACCTGATTTAACTTAATGAAGGACTGATTAGCTAAGCTGGGTACTGGATGGTGACCATAAATACTGGACATTGAGAAGACATTTGGAAATTGTGATGATAACACAGAACAATCATCATTTTAATCTGCTTGGTCCAGCTAGGGTCATGGTAAGAGCCAAAAGGTCAACATCATCTGCAAAAAGCCAAGATATCACCTTCTGACCTCCATACCTAATGCCTTCCTCACCTCAGCTATGCCTTGACACCCTATCCATGAATATCCCAAACAGGAGTGGAGGCAAGGCTTAGCCTTGACGGGTCCACATCACACAAGCTTGATTTAATGCTGAGTACTCAGGCATCGCTCTCACTCTGGGCTCACAGAGACCTCATGGCCCAGACTAGTGCCCCATACTCCCAGAGGACCTCCCACAGAAAATCTTAGGTTACATGATCATAAACCAAGTCCATAAACAAATGCAAACTGGGCTGGCAAACTCCCACGTCCCTCAAACAGTCTGCACCACGGAGAAAAACCGGTCTGTTGGTCCACAGTCAGGATGGTAATCATATTGTTCCTCTTCATTTTTAGGTTCGAACATTGGTCAGAGTGCCCTTTCCAGTACCTTGGCCTTTACTTTCCCAGGCAGGATGAGCAGTGTGGTACCCTGGCAATTGGAACACACTCTCCACTCCCCTTCTTTAAAAAATAGGGACAGTCACCCTGATCTGCCAGTCCAAGGGTACTGTTCCTGAGGTCCATCCGACATTGCAAAGACGTGTCAGCCATGACAGCCCTGCAACATCCAGAGCCTTAAGCATTTCTGAGCAAATCTCATCCACTCTTGGTACCTCGCCACCGAGGATCTTGCCAACTACCTCAGTGATCTCTGCCAGGGAAATGATGAAGCCCCCGTGATGGAGGAATTCCTCTTGGGTTTATGATTTCCTCAAAATTCTCCTTTCACTGACGGACAATATCCTCATTCAAAACCAGAGTTTCTCCACCTTTGCTGAGCGCAACCTGACTGTAGCCACTCTAAGTGCTCCTGAATTACCAGTTGGTTGTCCAGAACCTGAGCTAACCAAACGTCTTCAGCTTCTGACATAATTTGAAAATGCCTGTGATCCTTTATATTGTGGGTAAATTTCACGATGAATGGACTAAAAGAACTGACCCAAAATGGCCTGGAATAAATTTTGGTTCCATTGACTAAAAGTAAAGTAGGTTTTTTCCTTCCCCTGTAAAGTTGCCATTTTGGAAAGTTACCGTTTTGTTCAGACAAGTTGTATAAACAGCATCTCACAGAAGTGCTGCTATACGAGCTGCACACTGACTACTTTAATATCCAAGCTTCAGTTCTATAGTTTTGTCCCATGAAAAGATATAAAGATATAATAAAATATTCAGCATACTGAATACTGATACTGTATATATATATATATATATATATATATATATATATATATATATATATATATATATATATATATATATACATTGTGAGATATATATATATGTAGATATATTGCACAGCTCTTCTGATTCAGCATTCCTCTGTCCTATGGAGTTGCAGAAAGCTGATCTGGTCTGAACCTCTACAGCTGCACCCACTTAGAGTGTCACATGACTGAGGAGAAAATGCATGAGAAGTGTCCAGTGTCCGACAAAGTGGTCCTACAGGGCCAGTTACTGAGATAACTCCTTCTCATTCAGCAGCAACTAACAGTCTGACCTCCATCACACCTCTGCTTTTAGCCTGGCTTTGATGAGCCTGCTTTATATTTAAAGGCATATAGATAAACACTATCTCTCTGTGCTTACTGTAACTCTTACTGAAGCTGTGAGGAAGATCGGCGAGGAGTTATTTCTGTCCTGACTGGTCAGTGAGGCTAAACTGGAAGGTAAGAGGCCAGCAAGAATGAGAGTGCTTTATTAGCCAAGCACATTTTCACATAAAAGTGCATCTTTCTGGACCGTTCTCACACATATACAATACAAATGCAGTGAAATATTAAAATAATCATTTTATTTATTTATCATTTTAATAATCTCAGTGCTTCAGCCAGAGAGAATTTGTATTATTATTATTATTATTTGTAAATATTTGATATATATATATTTTTTTCTTTTTTTCTGGTGATTAGAACTGACCCTGTTAGAAATACAGCTAAACATGGCTTCTCACAACTATGTCACTACAAAACATGTTGACTGTTGACACAAGCATTACCATTCTTAAATGTTCATATATGCCCCCTGCTTTTCCCTAAATAACAACACATGTTTTGTGAATTCTGTTTATTACAATGTGCCATGGCCTCAGTCCTCTCTTACATAACCCTGGTGTAACTGGTTTAAACATTAATCAGTGTACAGTAAACAGTACAGTGTGAAGTATGAGGCAGGCGGTGTAAGCGCCAACTCTTTTTACATACAGCTGGTCGCAGGAATGATAACCAGCCGTCACCAGACACCGTCGTCCAGTCAGCACTAATGCAGAGGTTCAGTGGAGGACGAATGCATTTCTGGCCTATTTTCTCTCATATTTCTAATGTGGCCTTCAAACTTTGCCCACTAGGAAGCGCAAGTTCACTCATTTGGAAGAGCTACCGTTGATCTTATGATACACTATTAATCATTCCCTAATCTAGCTGGATTTAGATCAAACAGACACTCAATGGCATCAGCACCTTGTCAGGACATGGAGTTGATATATATTAAGATGTTTTTCTACTGCACAAAGTACCAGAACTGGAAGTGTGCTGTTCCTCCTGGCTGCTATTCCTGTACCAGCTCCAGTTATTTGGTTTTTAGTGCTCAAATTAGGTGCCAACAGGATCTAATGGCACTTGGAAGAGTTTTCCTCTGTCTTTAGAACCAGTTGAAGCTGAAACCAGTAACATTTGATCTAATTCTTTACTCTTCCAGGTGAGGATGAAGTCACTAAGCACCACTACACCACAATTAGTGTACGAGAATAAACTAGAACGACATGTTAATGAGTCAATTTTCTAATTATTACTTCATAAAAATTTCAATTAAATCTGACAAGCTAAATATGAGCCAAGAGGTTAAGTTGAACAACAAGCAATATAGCTAATAAGCCAAAATTGAAAGTTTAGACCAGAAAATGACCAAAAGGCCAGTTAATTGTTAACTGTAGTTAATACAGGAGCATCTCCAGTCAGTGGGAAATGAAGTAGATAAGTTCTGTCAGTTCTCATTCGGGTCAGTTCTTGTTTTTGAGTGTTCAGTAAAAAGCGGTAAGTAACTAAATGATTAACTATATAAAGAGATATATCTACGCTGTCAGAACAAAACCTCATATCTCCATTTCTGTTGTTCATTTTTTTCTTACATAATTTAAGCTTCTCACTTCCCCGCCCTGTGGTGTTTAGGCTGCTCTTTACATTGTGTCAAATTTAAATGATGAATGAGCCAATAGAAATGGACCTAATATGTATATATAAATATTATATATACACCGGTCAGCCGTAACATTCTGACCACCTCCTCGTTTCTGTGCTCACTGTCCACTTTATCAGCTCCACTGACCGTATAGCTGCACTCTGTAGTTCTACAGTTACAGACTGTAGTCCATCTGTTTCTCTGATACTCTGTTACCCTGTTCTTCAGTGGTCAGGACCCCCGTGGACCCTCACAGAGCAGGTGCTATTTGGGTGGTGGGTCATTCTCAGCACTGCAGTAACACAGACGTGGTGGTGGTGTGTTAGTGTGTGTTGTGCTGGTCTGAGTAGACCAGTTTTTAATCAGTGTCACTGCTGGATTGAGAACAGTCCACCACCCAAAACAGCGTCCTGTGGGCAGCGTCCTGTTTCCACTGATGAAGGATCAGAGGATGACCAACACAAACTGTGCAGCACCAGATGAGCTGTCGTCTCTGACTTTACATCTACAAGGTGGACCGACGAGGTAGGAGTGTCTAATAGAGTGGACAGTGAGTGGACACAGAGTTTAAAAACTATATATATATATATATATATATATATATATATATGTGTGTGTGTGTGTGTGTGTGTGTGTGTGTGTGTGTGTGTGTGTGTGTGTGTACATATACATAATAATGTTTTTCTTGTCTCCTCACGGTTCCAGTAACATATACAGTGTTACAGGTACATTGTTATGGTAGTACGCAGTGAAGAGCTTTGAGCTTTAGTGATTATCCCTGAGCTTTACCATATGAGAACATGTGAGAGTTTGGAGTTCAGACCGTGCCGGGCACTGAACGCGGTCATGTGCTGCAGGGGTTACTTTGAAGCAGAGTAACTGACCATATGATAGCAGACTAAAAGCTCATTATCTCTGACATAATCTCCCTGCAGGCCTCTCTTTAACGGCCCTCTTTTTAAGCACTTTTGCTGGTGGGAAAAAGCTGTCACTGCCATACAGACCTGCTCGTTTCTCATAATAACTGAGAATCAGACAGAGTTCACACAATAAAACAATACTTTATTAGAAAAAATGTGATTGTGATGGATTCTAATTGAATCAGTATTCCATTGCAGTTGAACCGCTACCATTTACATCAGGACTGGACGTGAAAAGATGCTGTGTAGTGTAATTAGTAAAGCGCGGTTACAGTGTTGTGTACATGGCTGTGTGAACCTGTAGGGTAAAGTTCAGACTGGCCTGAATGATGGACTCCAGTAACTCCAGACCAAAATATTTAGTGTTTGTTGTGTTAATATGACCCCTGTGTTAAGAGCATGGAAAGTTAGGTGAGCTTTTTCCACGGTCAAGCTGGTCAAGCTGCTGGACTGTTTGCTGTTTTAGATAGAAGGCCAGGACTGTTTGCAAGTGATTCATGCTATTGTTGCATACAGATATAGGTACACACAGATACTTACATCTATGCTAAATACATACAGGACATAACTTTTACTAATTGCATGTCAGTGGAACCAGAATTTGAATATTTCTCTCTCTATCTATCTATCTATCTATGACCCATGACTGGACCCTGGACACGCCTGGACCACCTACGTGTGAGACTCTCTGTTGACAGTGAGCAGCAGCTGCATTCCTCTGCAGCAGCAGGAGATTTTCCATCGGATCCAAGAGTGTACACACACACACATACACACACATACACACACACACACACACACACACACACACACACACACACACACACACACATACACACACAAACACACACACACATACACACACACACAACAACCGTACAGCATCAGAAACCACACGAGAACGTCCATTTCAGATCATTTAAGGGGTCAATATCATGGAAAAACAAAGTTCCCACACCTTTTTTGAAAACATTTCATGAAGTATGCAAACGTTATAAATACTCACACCTTGTAGTCAAAACAACCCATTTTGAGTTCACTGTCAAAAACAAGGCATCTACATTTATTCCGCCTAGAGCAGTTTAGCTCCACCCTTTCACTCTGACGTTATGGCAAATGAGTCAGGCCTCAGTCCTCACTGCAGACGTCAGCTCACTGCCTCACTAAGCTCGACTGATTCTGCTCATGAATTCAGAGCATGAGATGAGGGTAAACGCTGATCTCCGCAGCACTGTGGCCCACAAAGTCCCCAGTTAGAAGTCAGAAGTAACACTTCAGCTCAGGCTGAAGAGTAAAGAGTCACTCTACAGGGCATCCAATCCAAACAGAGCTCATTTACATACCTCAGTCTTAAGGGCAGAGTATAGAGATCAGGAGAGGCTGGAAATGAGTTGTGACTGTTTTTGGCACAGCTATATTTGGGATAAGGTCAAAACTGTGCATTGAATTTTTCGCTTTGGATTTTTAGAACTATTGCTTTAATGCTATCATCCCAGCCTGCTGGGTCTCTGTGGGTCAGGTAGGGCTATTCTTGGATTATAAATGCTACATAAACAAGATTACCGAAGATTATAATGCTACGTAAGAACCCAGTGCTTTAATCTCAGGACAAAACCATCATTCATGAAAAAAAAGAAATTCCAAAAAAACACACAAGAGTGGGATTAGACTGGGATGCTTTAACGTTTTAAGGCTGGGGGCTGAAGCTTAAGCAGAGAATACGCACATCTGTGAATGAATGTAGAATGAGTGAACGAACGAGTGCTGACCTGACAGATTTCATGGCAAAGAGTAGAAAAAACGTCAGAGGGTCATCTGGAATGGAGCTTAACGTCCATGCTGTCCCGGACGCCACGGCGCTGCTCACGCAGGAACATCTGGAGAGGCAGTTTTAGGATTTTATGATTGACTCGAGTGCAGGACATCAAAGCACATCAACATTTTTAGGAAGGATTAGTGAAATCAGGGGGAATTAACAGGATAAAACAGAATTACACACAACATTTCACACAATATCGTCCTTTGAATGAATGTTCCAGCATGTATTAGGGCCACACCTGGATCAAAAAACATGTTGTTTGTTTATTTCTTCGTTGAGTTATTTGTGTTAAGCAGGAAAGGCATTTTAAGTGCTGTAGGTTTAAATTTATAGAAATTAATAAAATAAATAATTATATGATATCGAGGAACGATGAGGATCATATCTGTCTCTGTCAAGCGTCAGTGATACTGTGAACATCTCCCTGGACACGTGTTTAAGTCACTCCTGGTCATGATAACATCAGTCCTTGTCATACAGTCACTGAGGAGACTCTCCAACCCTCTACAAGTGGAATTCCATTGATTTTTCAAATGTTCTAGATAATTCAGTGGTGAGATGTAAACAGCGTCATTCAGAGCAGTTTAGTGTGAAATAGTTCATTGCAGAGAAACTTACAGACCCAAATTCTTTACAGTGGTGGAACCAGGGGACACCATGTCTGCAACACAAATATAGACATTTTATTTACTATCCAGACCACCTACCAGTGACCCTACACGAGTCTTCTGAGGTTTTATGTGGAATGTCGATGATGGTAAAACAGGAATAAATAAATTAAAGAAAAGGTTTGTTTGGAGGCTATTTTGCCTCACCACACCCTCCATGAAAGCATTTTACTAATTTATTTTACACTAAAATCCATCATAAACAATGTCTCGGACATCAGGCAGTGTAGAAGGGCCTCACAGCAAGAAGGGTCTGGGTTCGATTCCCCGGCCGGGTCGACCGGCAGTCAGACTTACTGGACATGCTAAAGTTGCCCCTGGGTGTGAGTGTGTATGAATGTCTATCTGCCCTGCGATGGACTGGCGATCTGTCCAGTCTGTATCCTGCCTTCTGCCCAATGACTGTTGGGATAGGCTCCCAACCCCCCTGACCCCCACCCCACAAAACCCAGAAGGATAAGCCGTTTAGAACAGGAGTGTGTGTGTTAAAATGCTGCTGTATCAGTGAATTATTTCATTGAATTCATATTTAGTTGTGCCAGTGATGAATTATAAGTGGTATCACGTGCGGACCTTTAGACTTTGAAGAGGTTTTGAGGAAGCAGGTGAGAAGTGCCTGGCTGTCGGATATTTCTAAGCAGTTACTGTCCAGCTGTCATGACCCAGATTATGTGCTATTGCAGATTGGAGTCCATCCTCTGCTGCACAGTTTATTACCCCCTTCCCTGTTCCATTCATCACTGGTCAGTTTCTGACCACAGGACCACTGTTGACCAAATATTATTTGGGTGGTGGTTCATTCTCGGCACAGCAGTGACTCTGACACCGAAGTGTGAGTCAGACACAGGCAGCCGTCTCCAACCGTACAAGGTGGATGTCTCCAATAAAGTGGTCAGTGAGTTCAGTTCACTGTAATCCCGATCAGGAAGTAGTCAAATGCATCCGTTATCTAATGTGATACATCACGAGTTGATGTTATCATAAGTGTCTGTTTACACTCCCAAAGTTGAAGCTCTGGTTGCATCTGCTTGGAGGATCCCTGGTGGAGTGTGGGAATGCATCCACCGCCTACAGTTTCTACAGATTCTTTCAGTGTTGGGCACTAAAAATAGTCCCACTTCTGTGGAGGGGGCTTTAGACAGCTGGTGTTGTGAATGCTCCTTGCTGTGTGTTTACCGTTAGCCGTGTTGTTTCTTGCTTTGTTTTTGACACGTCGGTCCCTTTCACCGGTTTGCTCCAGTCGGGGCGGCCCACTGTAACTCCAATCCTTCTGCTTCAGTCTTTCAGTGCCAAGTAGAGGTAGAGGAATGCTGGAGTGAACCTCCGGAAGGTAGGCTATGTGTGAACACCCTCCTAATCATTGCATTTAGCTGTTTTGGTTGCACACGTTGCAAATAGAATGGATCATACTAATGAGCTCAGTGACTTAAACATGGCTGCCTCTGCCACAAGTCAGTTTGTGAAACTTCTGACATGCTAGATCTGCCCCAGACAACTGTAAGTGCTATTATTGTGAAATGGAAGCATCTGGGAGCAAAGTGGTAGACTATGCTGCCAAGTGCTGAAGCATGTACCACAAAAAATAGCTTATCCTGTGTTGCATCCCTCACTGCTTCTGCCTCTGGAAGAAAGTGGAAATAAGGTCTCTGGAGGGATGACTCAAGCTTCACCATCTGGCAGTGTGTGTTTGATGAATCTGGGTTTGGTGGATGCCCAGCCAGGAGAACCCTGTCTACCAGAACACATATTGCCAACAGTAAAGTTTGGTGGAGGAGGGATAATGGGCTGGGGCCCATGGGGAAATATGATGTTAATACTATACCACAAAGACATTTTATTATGCACAATTATATATACATACACAATTATATGCTTCCAGCTTTGTGACAGCAGTTTTGGGGAAGACCCTTTTCCGTTCTACCAAGACTGTGTCCCTGTACACGAAGTGAGCTCCATGAAGACGAGAGGAATTCCAGAGATCTGATAAACTGGAACTCCAATTACAAGCCAGGCATTCTCATTCAACATCACTGTCTGCCCTCACAAATGCTCTTTTGACCAAATAGGAACAAACATTCCCACAGACACACCTTCCAAGAAGAGCGGAGGCCATATTCATGCAAATTATTTGGAATTGGACGCCCAGCAAGCTCATATAGGCGTGATCATCAGGTGTTCAGGTCCTTATATATATATATATATATTTATACACTATATATCAAATGTTTGGAATGACTGTTTTCAATAGTGTCAAACTACAGTTTTTGACATTGGATTGCAGGATATTATTTATTAACACATTTGTTACCATGCTGTAATTTCTATTTCCCTCAATAGTTTGAACTGTGAATAAACCGTTGGTTTATGTTTTGGTGTCTAGTCTACACTTTATAAGTTATTACTGAATTACAATTAGTAATATGACTAAATTCTGAATGGTAACTTTATGGTGTAAAAGAAACATTTCTGTCATAAAACATGATCAGTTAGAATTATGTACATTACAGTCATACTAATTAGTGAAAAGTATTGTAATTACTAGGTAACTGCAGGGGTGTGTTTGATCAAGCTATTTCTTCAGGAAAATCAGGACTGAGTGAAAGCTCTAATCTCAGAATCAGTCACACCAGCTGTGCCAACACTGAGGCGTCAGGCACTGCTGTGGTGGCTTTCATACATTCACTGTAAATGGGTTTAAAACTGAACACCTGCAGTTACAATGATATACACAGAAATTGACTCAAGTGAAGGGTAAAATAATTACAATAATTACATGTTTCCAGTTGATGCAATTAGAAAAGTCATATACTAATTAGCTTAAGTGCCAACAATGTGGGGCTGAACTTTTAGGGGGGCTCAATGCCCCCATTTTCCTCAAGTGCAAAGCTTGAAGAAAACATTACAGTGAAACTGAAGTCTTAATAGTGCTGCAGTAGTAAAGCTGAACATGACAGTTGGAAGACAGTAGAGATTTTAAGCATGCAGGGTCAGAACGTGCAGCCAGAAACTGTTTGTGCTGTTTCCCTGCTGGTTATTTCCACGTCCATCATCCTGACCCTCTGCAGCAGGCAAAGTATTGGTGTCATCACTATACAGCTTATAATAAACTCAGTATAATTACAACATGTGTATGAAACAAAAATGAAACAAATTAGAAATTGATTTAGGACATAACTTCCAATGTACCCCCGCAAAAAAGTTACAAAGCCCAAAGTTTTATTACACACTTCTACACGCACGTGCCACTTTATTAGGTACCCCTTGCTAGTAAAAGGTTGGACCCCCTTTTGCCTTCAGAACTGTCTTAATTCTTCATGTCAGACTTTCAACAAGGTGTTGGAAACGTTCCTCAGAGATTCTGGTTGGTTATTTGAGTTCCTGCTGCCTTTCTATCATCTGGAACCAGTCTGCCCATTCTCCTCTGACCTCTCACATCAACAAGGCATTTTCGTCCACACAACTGACCGCTCACTGGATATTTCCTCTTTTTGGACCGTTCTCTGTAAACCTTAGAGATGGTTGAGCGTGAAAATCCCAGCAGATCAGCAGTTTCTGAAATACTCAGACCAGCCCGTCTGGCACCAACAACCACGCCACGTTCAAAGCCCCTTAAATCCCCTTTCTTCCCCGTTCTGATGCTCGGTCTGCACTTCAGCAAGTCGTCTTGACCACCTCTACAGGCCTAAATGCACTGAGCTGCAGCCGTGTGATTGGCTGATCAGCTATTTGTGTTAACAAGCAGCTGTACCTAATAAAGTGGCTGGTGAGTGTATAACCTAATAAAAGCTCAGTTAATTTGCACTGACGTCCCTGTAGTTACTGAACAATAAGCCTGGGTCCCCTTTATATTATCTGTGTACTTATACATGAATAACATGCACTGTAACTGCTCATGATTTAGTGTTACAGATGGATTACAGCACTGCAGCCTATGTAATTACACAAGTGTATCTACGCAGGAACTTTTCTGTAGTGCAGCGTTAAAGTTACACTGTAAATTTCTGTCATGTGTACAAACAGAAAGGCTTAAAGTTCAAACATTTACAATATCACAGCACTAGCAACATACACGCTAGCTATATGTTAGGAAAGCTGGCAGAAACACTGTAAGTAAAGTTTTAATGTAAGTTATTACAGACTTCCTTTTACTGCTGGAAAAAACCTTCAGAAACATCTGCTGTTCCAGTCTGATCACAAATCTAATCTCATTAATGTCATTTCCCTTGTGTAATTACATGAGAGACAATAGGCGGTTACAACTATTACAACACACTCAAAACAAGCAAAACTGTTGATACACACACACACACACACACACACACATTTTCTAAGCCGCTTCTCCCTCAGGGTCGCGGGGAAGTTGATACAATTGTATAAAATTGTTTTGTGTTAAAATATTACACAAAAAATATTCCAGCTTCAAACTGCACTTCTACATATACGGGTATACAGTTCAACTCCATCCTCTGGAACTGCCGCTCAAACCAGTGTTTATTCTAGCACCTTACTTACCTGCCATATTACCCCACTTTCCTGCCTTATTACCCCACTTACCTGCCTTATTACCCCACCTATCTGACTGTCACCCCATTGACCCTTTTCTCTGCCACTATACACCCTTTAACTGCTGCTGGACTCAGCACTTTAACTTTAGACCCATACTAAGGCTTACAGGTGTGACTGTGTGTGTGTGTGTGTGTGTGTGTGTGTGTGTGTGTGTGTGTGTGTGTGTGTGTGTGTGTGTGTGTGTGACTGTGTGTGACTGTGTGTGTGTGTGTGTGTGTGTGTGTGTGTGTGTGTGTGTGTGTGTGTGATGGTAGGAATGCAGGTTTAATTTTATTTTATTCTGTTATATTTTATATTTATTTTATTCCCTACATGTGAACGTCTGTCTGATGCTGTGCTCTGTGAGCTCCTGTAACCAAACCAAATTCCCTGTATTCTAATTACATAAGGTGTCCTTCTGTAATCCATCTGTTACAGTGACTAAATCATTTTTAGTTACATTGTTCTCCATATGTAACTACACAGCTATTAGCGACAATATAATATATTAATTATATTAATTATATTAATATAAAGTAGGAGCAGCCTTAGTATGCTTGAGCCTGAAATGTAAAGGGCTTGGCACCTAATGCTTATGACAATCAGAAATAGTTTCATATCCCATAAAGCAATATCAAGTTTATTGCTTCCCAAAAGGAAATGAAGTTGCTTTAGAGTATCGGTTCTATAATACAGTGTACAATCTCAATATGATGTCCTTTATGGACCATAATTATTCATTTGTACCAGAGAAATAATGTGTAGACTACATTACGCTATACAAACAGCGTATTAAAAGTATGTACAATCTCAAGGTGTAATAAACAAATACAAAGACTTATAAATAACATATAAAGTCAGGAGAGTCACTAATTACAGTAATAGTAATAATGTTTTTGCACCTATTCGCCTTTAATTAGACTCTCTGTTTTTGTTTATTGCCAGTCAGTTTTGTTCTATTTTAGTGCCTCTTTCACAGCAGGTTGGCACACAGCATTGTGTGTGTGTGTGTGTGTGTGTGTGTGTGTGTGTGTGTGTGTGTGTGTGTGTGTGTGTGTGTGTGTGTGTGTGTGTGTGTGTGTGTGTCAACCAGAGCACAGGCAAACAGAAAGTTCCCAGCAACCAGTATACGTAATTACCTCTGGCCTGCCTGCTATTCTCTGCAGCCAGCTTGAGCTAACAGACTCAGCAGCGACAGAACGATCCCCACTTAACCTGAATCCATGTGGAGCACAGTTGCCGGCTGAAAGTCAAGTGTGTCCCCAGGGCAAAGCTTGAGGGCTACTTGGCTGAAGACTCGCTGAGCTCATTGACTACCTCTGGAAGGGTCACAACTCAAGGTGATGTTATGTAATACTGTTCATGATTGTGAAGAATGACAGAGAAGATCATTGATAATATTCTAAAAATAAAATGTGTTGTCCTGGGGAGGATGAGTGTGTTTAAAGCAGTAAATCTTCTGCGGTAATGGGATGGAATCATTGCACACAATTAGGTGCATCCGTGTGAGTTGAAGTGACGAAGCTACATTGAGCTTCTTTTAGAGGAGCTGGAATGATGTTCACTGACCACCATTGAGATGAGTTCATCTCAATTTTACGAAGGTTTACTGAACACCTTTGGGATAAGCTGGAGTGATGAAACACCATCAGGCTCCTTTGAGATGAGTTGGAGTGATGAAGGTTCATTCAACACCTCAGGGATGAGGTAGAGCGATGAAGCTCCACTGAATACCTTTCACAATGAGTTGAATTGATGAAGCTCCTTTGGGACAAGTTAGAGTAACGAAACTTAACCAAGTACCTTCAGTATGTGTTGGATACCTTTCTGATGATTTGGAATGATGTGGTGAAGCTTAACTGAAGACCTGATGATCTGAAGAGACTTGATGAAGCTCCGCTGAACATCTTCAGGATAAGTGAAAGTGACATAGCCTCATTAAACACCTTTGGGGTGAGTTGAAGTGATAGGAGCCTGATTAAATACTTTTGGGGTGAGTCAGAGTGATCAAGCTTCATTGAACTTCCATGGGATGAGGTAGAGTGATGAAGCTCCATTGAGCTCCTGTGAGATAAGTTGGAGTGATGAAAGTCCATTGAACCTCTTTGGGATGAGGTACAGTGATATAGCCCTGTTGAACACCTTTGGGGTGAGTTGAAGTGATGAGGCCACATTAAATACCTTTTGAACGTGTTTGAATTTCCATTGAGCTCCTTGGAGATGAGTTGGACTGATGAAGCTCTATTGATCACCTTTGGGATACATTAGACTAAGGTAACTCTATGATTACTTAGGGATAAGTTGGACTAATGAAGCTCTACTGAGCACTATTGGGATGAGTTGGACTGATAAAGCTGTAATTGATCACCTTTGGGATGAGTTGGACTGATAAAGCTGTAATTGATCACCTTTGGGATGAGTTGGACTGATAAAGCTGTAATTGATCACCTCTGGGATGAGTTGGACTTATGAAGCTGTAATTGATCATCTTTGGGATGAGTTGGACTGATAAAGCTGTAATTGATCACCTTTGGGATGAGTTGGACTGATAAAGCTGTAATTGATCACCTTTGGGATGAGTTGGACTGATAAAGCTGTAATTGATCACCTCTGGGATGAGTTGGACTTATGAAGCTGTAATTGATCATCTTTGGGATGAGTTGGACTGATAAAGCTGTAATTGATCACCTTTGGGATGAGTTGGACTGATAAAGCTGTAATTGATCACCTCTGGGATGAGTTGGACTTATGAAGCTGTAATTGATCATCTTTGGGATGAGTTGGACTGATAAAGCTGTAATTGATCACCTCTGGGATGAGTTGGACTTATGAAGCTGGAATTGATCATCTTTGGGATGAGTTGGACTGATAAAGCTGGAATTGATCACCTCTGGGATGAGTTGGACTTATGAAGCTGTAATTGATCATCTTTGGGATGAGTTGGACTGATAAAGCTGTAATTGATCACCTTTGGGATGAGTTGGACTGATAAAGCTGTAATTGATCACCTCTGGGATGAGTTGGACTGATAAAGCTGGAATTGAACACCTTTGGGATGAGTTGAACTGATAAAGCTGGAATTGAACACCTTTGGGATGAGTTGGACTTATGAAGCTGTAATTGATCACCTTTGGGATGAGTTGGACTGATAAAGCTGTAATTGATCACCTCTGGGATGAGTTGGACTTATGAAGCTGTAATTGATCATCTTTGGGATGAGTTGGACTGATAAAGCTGTAATTGATCACCTTTGGGATGAGTTGGACTGATAAAGCTGGAATTGATCATCTTTGGGATGAGTTGGACTGATAAAGCTGTAATTGACCACCTTTGGGATGAGTTGGACTGATAAAGCTGTAATTGATCACCTCTGGGATGAGTTGGACTTATGAAGCTGTAATTGATCATCTTTGGGATGAGTTGGACTGATAAAGCTGTAATTGATCATCTTTGGGATGAGTTGGACTGATAAAGCTGTAATTGATCACCTCTGGGATGAGTTGGACTTATGAAGCTGTAATTGATCACCTTTGGGATGAGTTGGACTGATAAAGCTGTAATTGATCACCTCTGGGATGAGTTGGACTGATAAAGCTGTAATTGATCACCTTTGGGATGAGTTGGACTGATAAAGCTGGAATTGATCATCTTTGGGATGAGTTGGACTGATAAAGCTGTAATTGATCACCTTTGGGATGAGTTGGACTGATAAAGCTGGAATTGATCATCTTTGGGATGAGTTGGACTGATAAAGCTGTAATTGATCACCTTTGGGATGAGTTGGACTGATAAAGCTGTAATTGATCACCTCTGGGATGAGTTGGACTTATGAAGCTGTAATTGATCATCTTTGGGATGAGTTGGACTGATTAAGCTGTAATTGATCATCTTTGGGATGAGTTGGACTGATTAAGCTGTAATTGATCATCTTTGGGATGAGTTGGACTGATTAAGCTCTGTTGAGCACCTATGGGGTAATTTGGACTGATGAAGTTCCATTAAACACCATTTGGATGAGTTGGAATATGATTTGTAATCCAGAGCTAATCTGTCAACATCACTGTGATGTTCCTGTGGTTGACTGGAGCCAATTCCCAACAGCAACATTCCAAAATTTCATGGAAAACCTTTCAGAAGAACAGAGGCTGTTATTGCACTAATGGACCAAATTTCTTATTAATACAACTGATTTTAAAGAAATGTAAGATATTCAGGTATCTGGAACATGCTGGACATACAGGTTAGATGATCTCTGGCCAGTTAAGATAAAACGGGATGAGACCCACTATGCCTTCAGAGAGGACCTAATGAGATCTGTAAAATAAAAATATATGTCTGTAATTTTTAGTTCTTTTGAATTGTATTATTTAACCCCTTAAATGGTCAAGGCCCATGGGTGGCCCCAAAGTTGCATCACACGCTGCCAGAAACTAAGAATAGCTCTACCACTTTGCACTGAAGTTCCTGTAGTTACTTATAATCCTTAATATCTAATAAGCCTAGGATTTTAAGGAATTAATACAATCATCATATTTCTTGTGCAAGTACTGTAGGTCTACTGTTTGACTGAAAACAAATAAATACTCTTGAATGGAAATTATCCAATCTGGATTATTCTTCTGAGGTATGTAGGTAAATACAGCCAAGTGAGGAGCTCTCCCATTGGTTAGGACTTCAGGAGCTGAACTGAAGGCCTTACACATTAAATTAAACACCAACATAATTCGGAACTGACAAAGGAATCAGGTTTTGATTTATATTGAGACCAATTTTGTGATACAAAACATCATTCCAGACCTTCTAGAAGCTCTGACTGGACATATGAGTCCTAGTCTGACCAGGTTTCAGAGCGGCAGCAGCTCTAAGCCAGTATTCTTTACTGAAAGAGGCATTGTAAAACGGACACATGCAGGCTTAATGTCTGTATAGGCTTCAAATATTCAAGTTTAATCTAGAGCCAAAAAATGTTTAGGCGAATCACTATTAGCTTAGTGCTAACATACCACTGGAATCTCATAGGAGTGCTAGCAAAAAGTAACACTATTGTGGATGGATTTTTCCTGGTTTTTGGCTGACTTTTGACATTTGTGTCCCAAACTGATAGCCTAGCTCTGACCGTCACGGTGCAGCAGTGGACAGAACTGATCACTCATTTACTAACAGCCATAATGCTCAACTTTAACACGAGGAAGTTCTCTGGTGTGACTGCCATTGAGAGTGACTCAGGCAATGAAAGAGCCACATGCTGACCACTCAGATTAAGACATTAGGGTGTGATGTCCTGTACCAGTGAAGTAGAAACTGCAGGAAAGGAATTACAGGTAATTAGATAAAACAAAAAACAGTCAGGAAATGACTCTGAATCACTGACTTAAGTCTAAGAGTCCTAACCACTCAGATTGTCATATAATCAGAGTCAGCTGCAGCAGATGTACTATTTAACTGTACTCTTATGGCTTATAGCAATAAAGCCTGGAGGCTAACAGCTTCACACCGAATCTTGGTGTGTTATTTCAGCTGATTATGGTTTTAAACATTCAGCAGAGAAGACAAACTAATGTGTTCTTAATCATAATCTGTGCTTGATTCACAATCAGTGTTATATGGCCAAAGCCTGTTACCTACAGTAAACACTGTGTCACAATGGCCAGTGTGCAAAGCTGTTGGGGAAAAAACTGTTTTCTAAACATTATCATGGTGATTTTTCTACACCACATTGGGTACTGAGTAGAAAATCTGACGTCTGAAATCTGAAATCTGACAAATTCCACGTTTTAAAGGGCCTGTGCTCCTCCTCTTAGAGCATTTGTGTGGTTTTATGTACCAAAAAAAGTCATGATGAATTTTTGAAGCCCATTGTCCAACCTCTCTTTATCACTTTGACTTAAACAGGCTAAAACGCTCTCTGTAAACTGATGTAGACTGAATAACAAGCATTTTTGTGACATCAAATCCAAAGCAGCCTCTTTATGAAGCTTAGTTTCCATATATGGCAGTCGTGGGCTGGAGGTCAGGGAACCAGCCTTGTGACCTGATGGTCACCTGTTAGATCCCCAGTGCCAACAGTTCATGACTGAGGTGACCTCGAGCAAGACACCTAACCCTCACCTGCTCCCCAGGCGCTGTGGATAGGGCTGCCCACCGCTCCGGGCAAGTGTGCTCACTGCCCCCTAGTGTGTGTGCGTTGATTAGTGTGTTTGTTGTGGTTCACTGCACAGACGGGTTAAACACGGAGGTGAAGTTTCTCTGCTGTGGGACTAATAAGGGTCACTTAATATTGACTGGGGAGTGAACAGCACATCTTGAAGCTTTAGTGATGTTTACATATTATATCAAACTTTTATATGGAAAGAACAGAAATGGCCTTTGATGCAGGTCCTTTATCTTCTGATTACACGAGAGTGTCGAGGAAAGAAACTGACTCTAAAACATATTTCCTCTTCTCCCTTCTCCTCTTCCTTTTGTGGAGAGAGCAGGAATTTAAGAGTTCCTGTCGAGAATAAAACATCGACTCAGCAAAGAAAATACTCAGCACACCTACTGCAACTTCCTTTACCGGCGGTCAAGCGTGACCTGTCCCTGTGTTTAGTCTCAGTGTTTACTCTGGAGCTTCACCTCCTCTCCAGCTTTACTAAAGGTCAACAGTAGCACTCTTTGCTCACACAATGTAATTGATTAAACACAGATTAAACGTTTCGTCTGCAAAGTTTTGAATCTGCCTTCAGGTCAGGCCAGCGGCTGCGCCATTTAAACCAGACGTCCTAGACGGTCTGCTGGACAAAGCTCGGCTTGAACTTTAGCAAAGCTGCTTTAGGCAAAAGGAGCGATGGTGACAAATATTAATGACTGGCTTAAAAACAACTGAACAAGTTTATGGTCTGTTAGTGCTGTTTAACTGTGTCCTGCAGAACTCATTATAGATATTATAGAATAATATAGAGACTTATTGATCAGTTAGTACTATAAATTATTTAGAATCTACTATAAATTATCCTGTCTGCTATGAATTATTCAGAAGCTACTATGAATTATTCAGTATTCACTATGGGTTATTCAATATCTTCTACAAATTATTCAGTAACTACTATTAATTATTCAATATCTGTTATAAAATTCAGTATACATTATTAATTATCCAGTAACTACTACAAATTTCATTGATTTCCCAAAACATCTGCATAATTAAATGGTTAGGATGTCAACACAGTCATTCAGAGTGGTAGAGAGAAGCTACAGAATCATTCACAGTGGTGGTGACAGGAACCAGCAGCGTATGAAATACTCCCTGGTTTTTTGGGGGGTGGGGTGGGTGGAGGTCCCATATTGGCTGGCTTCTCCACCGTTGGTTGGCGGCTAACTTACATGTTTAAAAGGTAACAAAACATTTGGCTTAAGAATTTTTCATTTTTTTTGGAAATGCTCTGATCTAGTCTGGTAACGCACTCTTCTTCACATTAACTGAGATCTTTCTTGTCTCCTCTTTTGTCTTTGGTTTGAGAAATGAAGAACTCCTTGCTCTTTCCACCAGTCTCTTAGGAAACTGGGCAAGTTTTCAGATTTACAAACATGCCATGGCATAGTATGAAGTTTATCGATGGTATCCTGGACGTATTTACAGTTGATAGGCCACAAAGTACCAACTGGGTGAACCAATTTGGCTACAGCGCCACCCTGAGACAGTGCTGCATCACTAGTTATTTAAGAATATCAAAGACAGAAACTGATTGTAGGTGAAGCAGCTAAACAACGAGCTTCACTGAATTTGTATTTGAGTGTCTATATTTCCCTACGGACAGCATAATGTTACAATAAGTTCATTAGAGTTTCGATTTTGAGACATTCAGTGGGTCACAGAAATGAATTAGGGCATCCTGGACCCCGCAGGACCCCGTGTATTTTGCACCTTGGGAAGTCGATGTCTGAATGTTTTAATGCCCTGAAAATAAACTTACCACGTTATGCTGTCTGTCGGGAAAACAGACACTCAAATGCCTCACGGTGACATTGTAGCACATTGGATCCCTCAGTTGGTGCTTTGTAGCCTATCAACTGTAACTATTTTCAAGATAAAAGCTCCTTTACAGAAAGTTCTTATATGAAATAGTTAAGAATACACTGCCTGATGTCTGAGACATTGTTTTACAGTAAATTTGGCCTAAAACATATTTTTCTCAAACAAATATATTATGTGGAGGTACATACAGGGCATGTGTGTATAATGTGTACCTACAGGGCATTTCACGGCAAAATAGTCCCCAAAGAAAATATATTTTTTCAGACTGTCAGAATTATTCATTGAGAATTAATATTCATTTCAGAATTATTTTATCATCATCAAATGTTTCACTGGTGGTTTTGGATAATAAATAAAATGGCTGTATTTGAGTTATAGACACCGTGACTCCTGGTTCCCATCACCACCACTGTAAAGACATCCGACTCTGTAAGACCCTTTAAGTTTAAGGGGTTGAATAAATATGACCCTTTGCAGGAGATCTCATCAGACATCCTAAACGGTGGGTGATTTTTACTGTTTGCTTCTTGTTTCCAGCTCCGTCAGCAGGTTCAGTGTAAGTCTCCCTGGCTACCTGGCTGTGTCTGTCCAGTACAGTCTGTACAGGAGCTCAGACTGGCTGTCCTAAAGCCTGTCTCCTCATATCTGTATCATAATTAGTGCACCTCTAATGACCGTCAGGGCAGGCGGAGCGTGATCCCCCTCTGCTGCGCCTCCACACGGGCTAAAACGTGAGGCTCCAGCAGGAGGTTTGTCCTTTTCTCCAATGGTGCTCACTGAGTCACTTCCTGGCACCACACTCGCAATGTCCCCTTCCCACAATGCCCCAGCTCAACCTGCTCACCCTGTTCCGTCTCCTGGAAGGAGGTCTGAGCTGAAGTCACGATCTCAGCGGGGATTTCAGTGGAGTTTGCTGTAAACCAGCAGGACTTGCTGTTGATGTGTAATTCTGAAACACATTCTTCTGCTTTGAAGTGAGAACGTTCAGCTGTGTATGTTCTGCTGGTTCCGCGTCAGTAGCTGCACATCTGCTTATTTGCTTGTCATGTTCATGTTCTGGAAACACTCTTAGCAGGAAACCAATGATTTTCTGTCAAGAAGCACACAATCAATTCAGCAGCTGGATGCAAACACACTGAGGCTCCCTTTACCAGCACCACAGCTCAAGCACTGTGAACCATTTGCCATGTTAAGTGATACTTTTTTAATCCCATAAACGGGGAAATTCCACCTCTGCATTTAACCCATTCGGGAAGTGAAACACCACACACACACACACACACACACACACACACACACACACACACACGGGGGCAGTGAGCAGCCCTATCCACGGCGTCTGGGGAGCAGTTGGGAGTTAGGTGTCTTGCTCAAGGACACTTCAGTCACGGACCATCGGCGCTGGGGATCGAACCTTCCGGTCACAGGGCAGGTACAATACCAACTTACAATGTGGGTCTAAAGGGAAACTCCACCAATTTTGCAAAATGACTTCATCATTCAATGGTTTAGATGTGACCAAATTCATTCAGAGGGGTAAAATTCACAGTCAAGAGTCAAGATTGTTCACTGTTATAGTCTTAGGAACCAGACGTCTGAGGCATTTAATGGCGTTAAGTTATTACACAGAACGGTTAGAAATGCGTTGCTTGTTACCTGAGACATTCTTTTGTGATAGTTTTGTTATAAAGTTTTGGATAAAAAAGTTTTTTTTTTAATTTGAGGAACCAAACAGATACATCAAATAAGAGGAGGAAAAAAGCATGAAGAGCGATAAACAAATAGCCTCTGGTTCCTAGTAATGCAGTGGTGAATAACTTTAACTCTTGGAATGATTGTACCCATTAGATGGCAAACTGTTTACCTAAAGGTCATTTTAGATGTTATTCAATATTTGAAGAATTCCTTGAACAAGTACTTATTAAATGAAAAATATACCGTAATTATCTACAAGGTTTTTGATGTTATCTGCCTTGAGATTTGATCTCCACTTCTGAAGCTTGGTGAATTTATTAATGTAATTTTTATTATAACTTCCTTCCAGCTCCGTTCATCATTTCCTTATTTTTGTTTACAGCCTCCAAGTGTAGCCTATAAACATAACGTTCAGCCCCGGGCCCAGTGTGTTTGGATCAACAGCAGCCGAAACTGCAACCAAGTTCTGAGACGGAACTTTGGAGGTGTGGAAAAAAAAGAATGGAAGCTGTAATAAAGATTAATTAGTAGATAGATCGACCGACAGACAGACAGACAGACAGACAGACAGATAGATAGATAGATAGATAGATAGATAGATAGATAGATAGATAGATAGATAGATAGATAGATAGATAGATAGATAGATAGATAGATAGATTTTGTGCCATTGTGGCTGATTTAACTGGGATATAAATATATTTTAAAATCCAAACGCTGGAATTTTGCATTCCTGGAGGATCCAAACAAACATTTATCCTTTTTTTAAATGGTCCTTTCCTGCCTTTTACAGCGCAGCCATTTTTCCAGTTAATCGTACTAAAATTCCAGCAGATCGGTTCTCTTGGAAACGTGTCTTCAGACGCGAAAGCTGTAAATCATGTAAACTGCGTTAGATGCATCACCGGAAGATGAAAGAATGCAAATCCCTGCATTCCTGGCATTTTCAGGCCCGTATGGTGAGCTTAGATTGCACAAGTGATCCCTGCAGGCCGAAGCACAGAGAGTGACTGTTCCAGCTAAAGACAACGTCACTTATTCACAGCACCACCTTCTTCATTCAGCCCTGTTTCCTTCACGCACTGCTGACAGTAACTCCCAGACCCCGGAAATGCGCTCTTTTTCATGTTTACACAGCAAGAACATTTTGGAAATGTGGAAAGAGAACATTTCCAAGTCATGGAGTTGCTCCATCTCAAATCAGGTCTTTAATATATCAGAGAACCGGACGTCCTTAACCCCGAATGATGAAACCAATCAACTTCTACAACACCCAGAACTGTTCGGCTGTCTGACGTCACAACAGCTGTGATCACTGCACGTCAGCACGCGTTCTACATTCATTACTGCTCTTCTTCTGTACATTTACTCTCAAACCGCAGAAACGGAATGAATTCCATCTGCATTTGATCCACATTCTGCGTTAAGAGACTCGAATCTGCACTTTTTCTGTTTGTTTTGATGTGAAGAAACGACACAAACATGGAAAAATGAAAAAATGGAAATTCATAATAAAACATCTCCTCCTCAAAAACACAAAAACATGCACTTTTCAACCCACATGTCCCTTCTGAGTGATATTGATGGTAAATGGTGGTAGAACTTAAAAGGTTTTACTGGGGACTATTTTGCCTCACGGTGCCTTGCGTTTACCTCTCCACCATGGATGTAATTAAGAAGAATTTTTTAGGCCAAAATCTTTGAATTATCATAAATCATTGTCATTTATAATTGTTTTAGATATCAGGCTGCATATTCATAAATAAATCAATAATAAAAATTGGTGTAATAATTTTCTGAAAAGGAGCTTTTAGGGGCAATAAAAGCATTAAAGTCTTCAGACACCTGGTTCCTATCACTACCACTGTGAAGAATTCTGGCACGGTGCATTTCTCAAGAATGGAGCATTTCACTTTAAACCATTCGGCAAGACTTTATTTACCTCTTTTTTGCCGAATTTTACAGAAATTTGGATAACATTGGTGTGGTTCCCCTGTAAGGTCAATCAGTTTGCATTATTATTCATATAGTTCCAAAATAATGAGCCTAAGATTTTAAGGCTTTCAAAAGATTCCATGCTTGTACAAATCTCATTTACAAAAAATGCTTTTGACCATTTAAGGGCTCATTTTAAGTAGTTCTTCTGTGGAAATCACAACAAGGAGGCCTTTTCAGCTCCTTTGTAGAGCAGCAGAGTTAAAGTCAGGTGCTCGGATGCCACAGAAAGTCAGTCCTCTGTCACCTGTGAGGGTCAGTTCACCTGATCGGGGCATGGCAAGCCTTGCTGTGTCATGGTACAGTGTGCAGTGTTGTAGTGAACTAAGGCTATTAGACAGGGATATGACCCCCAGAAATAACCTGGATTTACGAGCGCAGGAGGAGGAGGAGGAGGAGGAGGAGTCTGCAGGACTGTCAGAGGGATGAATAAGTTCCAAAGCAGGGAAGGGAGGGGAGTGGAAAGATGCAGGTGTGAAAGGAATGGAAGGAAGGAAGGATTAGAGAAGTCATACGCAGAGTCCCCTGCACCCGAAAGCCGGCCGCAGAACATCCAGCCTGAGTCATCATCATCATCGTCAGGCCAGCAGAGAAAGCAGTACGCAGCAATGTACAGCAGCGATGGGATGTACTGTACAGGGTGACTAACCCAGCACAGAGATGACACTGCAAATACGCCCAGCCTCCATGACGCCACAGTTCAGTTCCACTGATCCCTCACTGGTTTACTCCACACATTAGGAGACTTATGTACACACGGAAAAACCAAGCTCTGGTAGATACAAGTACCAGGAGATCACTAACTGGGTCATATGCTTAACTGCACAGTGCAGAGAGTGCAAGAAATTCAGGATTTATAGTTGCTCCACACTGGAAATGCACACCAAATGATGGAAATGTGGACTAGTGGCTGTTCTGAGCACGTGTAAAAACTGAAGCACAGGTGCTGAGACATCACTAATGGCATCACAAAGTACACAATGAGGCTGTAAAAGTGCAATAAAGTCATGGTTTCTAATCATTTAACCCATTAATAGACTGGTGAAATGTACACAATACATTTTTCCTTTCATCGGCAGTCGTGGGCTGGACGTTAGGGAACCAGCTCTGTGACCGGAAGGTCGCTGCTTCGATCCCCTGAGACGACAGAATGCGACTGAAGTGCCCTCTGGGTGCCGTGGTTAGGCCTGCCCGCTGCTTTGGACAAGTGTGCTCACTGCCCCCTAGTATGCGTTCACTAGTGTGTATGCTGTGTTTCACTGCACGGATGGGTTTAAATGCATAGGTGGAATTAATAAGAGTAACTTAATCTTAGCTTTTAGAAATTTCTAACACATGCAGTAGTCAAAACATCATCCAGCATTTATTCAATTTCAAAACAGCAATTAAGAAGAATGGATGTTCTGAGGAAGGGCGGCACAATGGAGTGGTGGGTACCAGTCGCCTCACAGCAAGAAGGGCCTGCCTTCTGCCTGATGACAGCTGAGATAGGCTCCAGCACCCCCCACGACCCAGAAGGAAAAGCGGCTTAGAAGATGTGTGTGTGTGTGTGTGTGTGTGTGTGTCTGTGTGTGTGTGTGTGTGTGTGTGAATGTGTGTATATGTGTGTGTGTGTGTGTGTGTGTGTGTGTGTGTGTGTGTGTGTGTGTCTGTGTGTGTGTGCGTGTGTGTGTGTGTGTGTGTGTGTGTGTGTGTGTGTGTGTGTGTGTGTGTGTGTGTGTGTGCTTCTGAGGAGATTATATATAAGACAATCCACTTGCATAAGTGCATAAGATAAGTGAAAGTCCTAATGCTTAACAATCACCTGGAAGACCTGGTAGACACCAAAACTGTCCCCATCCTTCAGATAAACAGCACTTAAAGCTGATGGAGGAGATAACCGAGCTGCTTCAGATCTGAAAATATCCACAGGTGTTTCTGTCCATCCTTCCAATGTGAGAAGACCACTGAACGTCTGAAAGGACGTGTAGCTGATCAAGAAGAACCTCACTGAGAAAAGGAGATGGACAAAGAAGCTGAACGATGGACTGACCACCCCAGAGTCCAGACCTCAGCACCACTGAATGGGTTTGATTACTTCAGAAAATCATCAACCAGCTTCTCAGACTGAGCTTTGGAGGCATGTCTGCAGGTTCTCTGAGGAGCTGAAAGTGAGGATCCTGAAAAGAATGGAAGCTGGAATGAAGGGAAAGAGTGGACACAGTAAACACTGAAAAAATTATATATTTATATCATATACTACAACCCCAATTCCAGTGAAGTTGGGACGTTGTGTAAAACATATATAAAAACAGAATACGATGATTTGCAAATCCTTTTCAGCCGATATTCAATTGAATCCACTACAAAGACGAGATATTTAATGTTCAAACGGATAAACTTTATTGTTTTTTGCAAATATTCACTCATTTTGAATTTGATGCCTGCAACACGTTCCAAAGAAGTTGGGACAGGGGCAACAAAAGACTGGGAAAGTTGAGGAACGCTCAAAAAACACCTGTTTGGAACATTCCACAGGTGAACAGGTTAACTGGAAACAGGTGAGTGTCATGATTGGGTATAAAGGGAGCATCCCTGAAAGGCTCAGTCGTTCACAAGCAAGGACGGGCGAGGTTCACCACTTAGTGAACAACTGCGTGAGCAAATAGTCCAACAGTTTAAGATCAACGTTTCTCAACGTGCAACTGCAGGAATTTAGGGATTTCATCATCTACAGTCCATAATATCATCAGAAGATTCAGAGAATCTGGAGAAATCTCTGCAGGTAAGCAGCAAGGCAGAAAACCAACACTGAATGCCCGTGACCTTCGACCCCTCAGGCGGCACGGCATTAAAAACCCACATCATTCTGTAACGGATATTCCCACATGGGCTCAGGAACACTTCGGAAAACCACTGTCAGTGAACTCAGTTCGTCGCTCCGTCTACAAGTGCAGGTTAAAACTCTGCCATGCAAAGCGAAGCCACATATCAACACCACCCAGAAACGCCGCCGCCTTCTCTGGGCCGAGCTCATCTGAGATGGACTGACGCAGAGTGGAAAAGTGTCCTGTGGTCTGACGCGTCCACATTTCACACTGTTTCTGGAAATCATGGACGTCGTGTCCTCCGGGCCAAAGAGGAAAAGGACTGTCCGGATTGTTTTCAGCACAAAGTTCAAAAGCCAGCATCTCTGATGGTGTGGGGGGGGGGGGGGGTGTTAGTGCCCATGGCAGGGGTCACCTGCACATCTGAGAAGACCCCATTAATGCTGAAAGGTACATACAGGTTTTGGAGCAACATCTGCTGCCATCCAAGCAGCGTCTTTTTCAGGGACGTCCTGCTTATTTCAGCAAGACGATGCCGAGCCACATTCTGCACGTGTTCCAACAGCGTGGCTTCGTAGTAAAAGAGTGCGGGTACTAGACTGGCCTGCCTGCAGTCCAGACCGTCTCCCATTGAAAATGTGTGGCACATTATGAAGCTCAAAATACGACAGCGGAGACCCCCGGACTGCTGAGCAGCTGAAGCTGGACATCAAGCAGGAATGGAAAAGAATTCCACCTACAAAGCTCCAACAATCAGTGTCCTCAGTTCCCAAACGCTTATTGAGTGTTAAAGGAAAGGTGATGTAACACAGTGGGAAACACGCCCCTGTCCCAACTTCTCTGGAACGTGTTGCAGGCATCAAATTCAAAATGAGTGAATATTTACAAAAAACAATAAAGTTTATCTGTTTGAACATTAAATATCTCGTCTTTGTAGTGGATTCAACTGAATATAGGTTGAAAAGGATTTGCAGATCATCGTATTCTGTTTTTATTTATGTTTCACACAACGTCCCAACTTCACTGGAATTGGGGTTGTATTATATAGTATGTCGCAGCTGTCAGAACAAAACCTCCTATCTCCATTTTTTGAATGGACCAAAAGAAACGGCCCAAATGACTTGGAAAAAATTCTGGTTCCATTGAA
The DNA here is from genome assembly GCF_015220715.1 of Pygocentrus nattereri. Taxonomy (NCBI): domain Eukaryota; kingdom Metazoa; phylum Chordata; class Actinopteri; order Characiformes; family Serrasalmidae; genus Pygocentrus; species Pygocentrus nattereri. The sequence goes on along the minus strand of NC_051237.1, from coordinate 28,579,476 downwards.
TTCCATTAAACGTAAAGTAGATTTTTTTCCTTCTCCTGTAAAGTGACTTTGGAGACACAAGGTTTTGTTCCGACGGCAGCGACATATTATATAGTTCTATTATACAGTTGTTGATGCTTTAGCATGAATTTTCTGGTTTTCCTTTACACTTCATTTTACTTTATGGCTTAAAATGAAATAAATAAAGCACAGGCTTTAGACTTTAGCACAGGATTTAACAGACTGAATGACTAGATGTCATGATTATTGTACATTCATGCAGACTAACTTTCTCATACGTCACTAATTATAAACTTTATGGAAATTTGCCATTTGGTTCCATGTTAGAGTCCATAACAGGGAAAAAGACACTGGAAAAATGATGTTCAAGTAATTTATGCTTTCTGGTCAGCAGTGGTCAAAGTTTTATGAGTGTTGTGTGCTGCAGTGCACATTTCAGAAAGAGACATTCGTTTTGAGGCTCTGGAAGTCATTTAACTGTTAATGCAGTGGCCAAAAGTGCTGCTATTACTCTTCAGTGACTGTGAAATCTCTCCTCAGTTGGGTGCTGTAGGGTAACCCTGTACACGTGGACAGTGATCAGCTGCAGGTACCAGGATTTCATTATTTGGGTGAGAGTGCACACTGGAAAAACAAACATCTCTAAATATCCTTCTTTGTGTTGTACACACATTATATAATGATGTACTATGTACACATGGAAAAAAGCATTCTTGTGCACAGGTGTCAATATTTCTTTATAGTGCATATTAGAGTGCACAAGAATCAGCTCTGAGGCATACATCTGATACATCTGCCACATGATCAATACACCGGTCAGAGGATTTCACTACAGGGGTCACAGGGTGCACAATTGAGAAATACATTGGTTTTGGGGCAAATAAGTGTAAAGAATTCCTGATTTCTATTGATTAGAGAAGTTAGATCAAGTGTAAAGTTGTTTCTGCAAGTTTTGATTAAAATTTCATTGTAAAATCTCTACACGTTCATATACACATGGGAAAATGGACTCTACTACCTGCAGGTACCAGGATTTGACCAAGAGAGTTTTTCTGCTGCGCTCAGTGTCAGAACCTTTGGCACTAGATATCTTAAACCGTGCTTCTACCTTTGCCTGTTAGTCCAGTACGGAAGTTCCAGCTAATTAGCCAAATAAGATGTTACAGGGTGGCAAACAATTACAACAGAACACAATTCAGTTAACGTTTGAAATATGATGGTTCTAGCTGTCTTTCAAGCAGGTGTGGAATGAACTAGAACCACGAGTTCTGCTGGTTCTTATTTGGGTTCGTCTTTATGTTTAAGAGTGTAAAAAGTGCACGATAGAGAAACAAACGCTGCTTTAGAGGGAAAAAAAGATAATTCACTGTTTTTAGCCATTTGGCCTGCTGACACACTGGTGCAGAGGGTACATGGCACGACAGGAATCACAGATTGTGAAATCTGTAAATATCCTCCTTTGTGTTGTATATACATGCTAGTATTATGCTGGTGGTGCTGGTAAACTGGTGAGTCATGTTAGATAATAGTACCAGCCAACTGGTGAATCATGTTAGAGTACATAATAAAAAGAAACGCAAGAAATTCATGAAACACTGGTCAGAAAGCTTTGAAATGCACACCTGATCCCGACTTTGTTATTCTGAGTCTTCCCTCAAATTCTGTGGATTATGAACTGGAGCAGTCTGCAAAGACATGGGGGCAACATTAATAATAGAGTATCAAATGTGCCATAACTTCTACACAGGCCACATTTTATGTTTTATTTTCCTCCTAATTTGTCAAATCCAGCAAATAAACAGTAATTCTGCATTAAAATGAGCAGCAGTGTGTTCTCTGTAGAGGATGCGTTAACTTATTCACACTCAGAATAGCCGTTTCTCCAGTGCTCACTCATGTTGCACTGATTCTGAAACCTGTAAATCTCCTCTTTTATGTTCAAACACAGTCAGCACTGATACTCTTACTGGGTCACTCACCCTCTGTGTGTGTGTCATCCTAGGTCCTGGGAACTGGCTGGAGTGAGAGCAGGACAGAAATGGTCAGAGGATGCTCAGATTACAGCCAAGAAGGCCAGCAGTCAAATTAGGACTGTAACAGCTGTCGAGCAGCGCTGGACAAAGTACGCAAACCCTGTACTGAGTTAAAGTCGAGACTCCCAAGGTAAAATATTCCTCCAGTAAAAGTAGAAGTTCCTCCCTTTAGACCTCCACTGGAGTAAAAGTACTAAAGTATTTCCCTTCAAATGTACTTAAGTATAAAGTAAAAGTACTAAAAGAGGAATTCTGGCTCTGATGTCCTGTTATCATTTTTATAACCAGACTGGCTTCATGAACTCATTTCAGGTGAAAGTCCTCCAGCGTCTCTCTTGGTAAACCAGTCTTTTAATAGAACGTCATTAATTAGTGACGCTGACGTCTATTAAAATGATCAGAAGCACAAAACACTGAAGGTAAACAGTTTCCATCAGGGAGAACCGAGTGGCTCTGAAATCACTTTTTACACACAAGCAAAGTTTCAGTTTCAGATTTATTTACAACTTAGTTCCAAGTTTAAGTTGAATAAAAACTGGCTTTAAACTCAGGATCACAGATGAGCTCCTTTACTATGTTGATCTGTAGGCGTCTGTTCATAAACACAAACCAGCCCAAACTCATTTACTATAAAATGAAATGGTGTTTGTAGAAATTCAGAAAAAAGCCGCGTCAGTCTCGACTGCATATGTGGACATATTTCTATATTGAGCTCTATTTACACAAAGTTAGGTTAGTTCATCATTTATGTTGAACAGACTCTCCCAAAGTTTTACGCTGCTGCGCTGACGTTGAACCGCATGCTGCACTGGGTCGGTATGACCAACAGGTCAAAACCAGCTGGTGGTGGGGTGTTAGTGTGTGTTGTGCTGGTGCGAGTGGATCAGACACAGCAGTGCTGCTGGAGTTTTTAAACACTGCGTCCACTCACTGTCTACTCTATTAGACACTCCTACCTTGCTGGTCCACCTTGTAGATGTAAAGTCAGAGACGACAGCTCATCTTCCTTCATCAGTGGTCACAGGACACTGTTGGCTGGATGTTTTTGGTTGGTGGACTAATCTCAGTCCAGCAGTGACACTGAGGTGTTTAAAAACTCCAGCAGCACTGCTGTGTCTGATCCACTCAGACCAGCACAACACACACTAACACACCACCACCATGTCAGTGTTAGTGCAGTGCTGAGAATGACCCACCACCCAAACAGTACCTGCTCTGTGAGGGTCCATGGGGGTCCTGACCACTGAAGAACAGGGTAACAGAGTATCAGAGAAACAGATGGACTACAGTCTGTAACTGTAGAACTACAGAGTGCAGCTATACAGTAAGTGGAGCTGATAAAGTGGACAGTGAGCGGAGAAACGAGGAGGTGGTCAGAACGTTACGGCTGATCAGTGAATATGCAGGGACTGCTCACACTCTTGTGAGGCCGCTGGGTGCAAGAGTCTTTGAAGGCCTTGCAGTCCAACAGTAGCATGAAACAAGACCTAAAGAGTGAGACTAAATAATGTTTCAGGTTTATGTGGACTTTGAGCACATCAGTTTGTTTGTTTGGAAAATCACAACTTTTGCATAGCCCAATTTTATGTTTTACTGTTTTCTCTATATGTTTAATTCAGCAACTACAACCCCAATTCCAGTGAAGTTG